>NC_084490.1:40827172-41127172 GCF_030035675.1 Rhineura floridana | reverse complement strand
CATATTTAAAGATGAACTTACCTAATTTGCACTTTCTGAAACAATATGCGAACCGAAACACAGACATCCTTCAAGAGTTGCATGTCTCTGAATTTTGCAATGCAATTCTCCAGCCAAGTAATGTGTACAAAAATGCTAATACTGGGCTAAAGTGTGCATAAAAGTGCATATATTAATGAAAATATTGTACAAAAATATTAAATGTTTGCTTGTTCTCACCTTAAATGAGTAAAATTCAATTAGAGAGCCACTTATTTTTAAAATCAAAAGTTAGCTGGGCTTTATTTATTAATTTCTGGAATGAGTGAGTAAAGGGCAGCATTTGTACATATAATTTATTTAGCCTTTTTTACATAATTGCATTTTTGGTAAATAATTTAATTTAGTATATATTATTTAGAATTGTAATCTTTTAAAACAAATTTCTTTTTTCCTCCTTTTCCTCATTTTATATGGCTAAGTTTTTCGTATAACACACATATTTTTTCCTTATATATTTTTCTTTTTCTCTCTCTCCTTCTCTATGAAACACAAAAGGTATAACAGGGATTTATAAATAAGCAGCGATGAAAATCCAGCAAATATATACTGTGGTACAGAAAAATAGCAGCTGATTTCTGAGCTTTTTTTTTTAAGTTAGCAACTGCCAACATGTGTTAATGTACTGATCTCTTTACATGTCTATTTGAAAATAAAATTCTCATAACTGGGAGGGGGGGACAGTTGATTATGCAAGAGCAATAAAACAATAATATCCCTATTTCCACCCAAGTAAAAGCACAGAAAGAGTGGGGCGGAGATGGGGAACTCTTCCCTGATTTTCTGGAGACCTCTGACTTCCACAGTCTTCAGTCTGTAGTGTGCAAGTGATCATCCTGAGCAGATCCTTCTTTGGCTGAAAATACAAATACAAATAAATAAACTCACACAACCTGTTTTCCTTCTCTGTTGGGATTCTCAAACCAAATGCTCCCACTGGTAAGACACTGATAGTTGATTTATGAGGTCATGTCTGTCATTGTAAACACAGGCTAGAATGTTGGGGTGGGGAGGGACCTGGGACAATCCAAGAAGAAAAGGCACAAACAAGGAATGAGAAGGTGCTTTGAGTAACCCGCTCTTGCTAGCCATCCAGATTAATGGGGCTCAAAGGAACCGGGAGGTCATAATTTAACCTCTGTCCCTGTGCAGGATCTTTTACGTGAGCGACCTCCCCATCCCACCCCACCCCACCCAATCCAAACCTTAAGCATGTCTGCCCACTGACCCACAAAAGACTCCTTGGATTGCTTCTGTGCCCTTGCTGCCTGTTCCGTAGGCACATAGGAAGCTGCCATATACCTAATCAGACCATTGGTCCCTTTAGCTCAGTATTGTCTGCATTGACTGGCAGCTGCTCTCCAGGATTTCAGACAGGGAGCTCTCCCAGCCCTGCCTGGAGATGCCAGGGAAGGAACCTGGGGCCTTCTGCATGCAAATTGGATGCTCTACCGCTGAGCTAGGGCCCTTTCCCAATGAGCAGAGGGCTGGACTAGATGTCCTCCAAAATCCCTTCCAACTGTATAGTTCTATGGTTCTAACAATAGCTTGATGTGCAGAAATCAGAGAAGAATCTTTTCATGGCATGAGGACAGAAAAATAAAGAAGAAGAAAAACGGTGAGCCATATGGCAAAAGGTCTGCATAACAAGAAGGTGTTAAATGCATTGGTGCAGGAGCTTAAGTCATACAATCAGAGTAAGAGTGCTTCCAAGTTGTTGCTATTTTCAGGTGGGATTCAATCACATATACCGGCAAATTCAGGTTGTGCAATAATAGTTGATTTGGAGGACTTGCACAACAAATCCGCTTCCCCAAAAGATGACTTTTTGCAGTTAGGAAAGTGATGGGGAAATGCATTGAAAAGTGTGGAATAACGCTTGCTTTGATATGCAGCATCACCTAACCTCCCCACAAACAAATCAGAATGAATGCTCATTAAATAGCCAATGCTGTCTAATCCCCTGGAAACAAAGAAGGATGTGAATGCTCAATATACAAGTTGTCTGGAGTGTGTCCTAAGTGCGAACAAGGACCCTGATAAGCAGATAAAAAAAGGTAAAGGTGTCCCCGCACTTGTAGTGCGAGTCGTTTCCGACTCTTAGGGTGATGTCTTGCGACGTTTACTAGGCAGACCATATATATGGGGTGGGATTGCCAGTTCCGTCCCCGGCCTTTCTTTACCCCCCAGCATATGCCGGGTACTCATTTTACTGACCACAGATGGATGGAAGGCTGAGTGGACCTCGAGCCCTTTTACCGGAGATTCGACTTCCTCCTTTCGTTGGAATCGAACTCCGGCTGTGAGCAGAGCTTCGGCTGCATTACCGCCGCTTACCACTCTGCACCACAGAGGATCTTAATAAGCCGATAGCTGCAGATAATTATGTAAGCAAACCTAGATTCATGCCTGGTGCTGTCTTGGAGGCCCTTGGGCATGGCATCCTCAGTGGGTCCTCTAAACTGGAAGATGCAGTACATGCAAAATGATATTTCTCTGGAGCTGCATCTGACCTTTTTGGACATGCTGTGCAAACTGGATATGGTAGCACTGTTATGGCAGTGGGTCCTCTGCTGGTCTTGGGGCCCTGGGAAAAGACCACCCTTGCTAACCTTTGGAGCTAGCCCCGTACATGCCACAAAACAAGACAAGCAAACAACTTCAACTCCAGTTTTACTAATATGATATTCAGAGGGATAGGACTGGGTTTGGAAATATCCAGATAGCTCAAATATACCAATCAGTCTGTGAAAATTAAAAAGAAAAATTAAAAAGAATTAAAAAGAAAAAAATTCCAGCCAGGCATTCCCCCCTAAAACAAATTTTGCTGGGGTCCTACAGGTCCACTGCTGTAAGCATAATCAATTACCTTTTTGATCAAGTTAATTGATCAAATTTTCGATTTAAAAAGCATGCTGTTTACCATACAAAACTTACTAGCCATATACAGAGCAGACTCTTAGATACTAACATTGCGCTCCCAAAAGCACTGCCTCCTACTGAACCTGTTGAATGGCAGACTACTGCTTCTTGGAGTAGGAAAGCAGCATGGCATCAGCCTCTGCTGAAGAGAATTCCACTCTGAGTTTTGCTGATCTGGGACCACAGAACTGACAGTTTCTTTCTCTGGAATTCCCAGCGGATTGAAAATGTTCTCAGTGTAGAATGAACCTACGAATGCCTGTGTACACTTCAAACTTTGAAGAGAGGCAGCATCACTCCCCGTCCCCAAGAACGTACCATTTTTCAAGACCCTTTACTTGAAAAAGGTGTGCCCCCCCCTTTTCTGGATGGGTGCTCTCTCACTGTCTTAAGCCAGCACTTGCCCAACTTGACACAGGAGTCAATTCCTCTGTTTGAAGGTAATCTGTGTCGGGTTAAAGTCTAGTTTTAAAAAGAACCCTAAGAAGGGAGAACAGCAGGGGCCTTGAAATTTCTAATCGATACTCAGCAGGCATACAGGTCACTTGGTCACTCCCCACTAGGGTGAGATGGATTATATTTCTCTTTAAATTATAGTCATTATTTCCAAATGTGCGTCTATACCTATAAATTGGCAGGTCCCAGCAATGGGGATGGAGGAGTGCTTCATTTCTAAGCAATAGGCGCTGTGGTTTATCATACCCGTTGTTCCTTCCTAATCCTGGATAGATTTGAGAGCTGGGTTGCCATTAGCAATGAAGCGGAAGGCATAGAAGAAAGTGCTCAAAGGTCCACACTCCTTTTTGTGTTTGTCCCAGCCTTGATGACCCTGGGCTCAACTTAAAGCTCAGAAAATCCATGCCCATACCCACCCACTGTTCCCACCTTATCCTTCTTTCTCGGGCTCTATCGGCCGCTCACATTCTTCAGCAATGGGAATTGGTGACCCATTCCCAGCCCAGGCTCCTTCTACAGCTGCTCTTGTCAGACATCTCCTCTGCGGGAGGCCTGCTTGGTCCTGGCTTGGAGGTGCTGAGGGAGTGGGGGAGGACAGTCATCACCTCTCCCTCTTACTCAGGCAAGGCAATTTGTCATTAAGAGAGAGACACCTTTAACCTCCTAGAAGTCACCATCTCCCCCGCTCACGGTGTGACAGCTGGAAATCATTCGTTTGGTCAAGCGTGAATGCCAGAACCTGGCTGTGCATTCCCACAGTGCATGTGTGTGTGAGAGAGAGAGACAAAGCTTGCCCTTTCAGGTTTATTTTGCCTTTCAAGTAGTAGGGCAGGCCCAGAGCAGTGGCTCAAGATGGCTCTTTTGCTGTTTCCTTCTGGTTAGAGCCATGGGTGGCTCAGTGCTAGAGTACCTGCTTTGCATTCAGAAGGTCCCAGATTCAATCCCTGGTATCTCCAGGTAGGGCTGGGGAATGTCCCCCCTCCCTAAAAACCTGGGGAACCGCTGCCAGTCAGCGTAGACGATACTATTCTAGATGGACCAATGGTCTGACTTGGCATATGGCAGCTTCCTCTGTTCCTACCACTTATTAGCATCTCTGATTCATAATACTTCATCATTTACAGTACACTGTATAGTGCTTTCGAATGATCAAAGTGCTTCACAAACATTATCTTGTTGGAATCCTTACAACACCCCTGCAAGGTATGGCAGCTTTATTATTCCCATATTACAGATGTGTGGGGTGGGAGAGAGTGGGTTGTTTAAGGGGACTGAGTTCATAAAAGGTCCTTTTTTAAGACTCTGGAAGGTCTGAATGTTCATTTGAGGATGAGGTGAGACATGAACTAAAGGCCACCTGCTGTCTCCTAGTCAACCACATTACACCTACTCTCAAGCATGGATGATATTGGGAGGTGCTCTACAGAACAAAGGAATGACAGACGCTCTGCCCTGGAGCATCACATGTAGATCTGGGTAGGTGAAAAGACAGGCCAAAGGCTAAGAAGCAGAGCCAGCCCTATCGTTAGACAAACTGAGGTGGCTGCCAGAAGTGACAGGTGCTGGTGGCAGCAGCAGCCCCTACAATTTTCCAGGGCTCCCCTAAGGTAGCCTGCTGGCCTGAGGTGTGGTGGAGGATGTTGGATGCAATTAGCAGTTATGAGAATGGCTTTTAAAAAATAAATCGTAGGTGCATAGGGCTGCGTCTGGATCTAAACCCTGGCATGGGTGGGGTAGAGGAGCTTTGACCCCTATTGCCATCCCACTCCAGATCAGGCCCTGTACCTGCTATTTGCATTGGGGGGGGGAGAAACTGTCATTGACTCGAGTGGGTGTCTTTTTCCCTTGCAAATAACAGGTGCTAGGAGTGCAATCTGGGGGGAGGGACAAAGAATTAAAGCCCCCTGCTAACCCCACATCAGGTGTCTAGCTGGACATGGGGTCCTGCACCTACAGTTTACTTTGTAAAAGCCATGTGTGCAATTGATGATGGTGGCTTGAATGGCATCTGGCCTCGTTTGGTCCAAGTGTTCTAAAGTCAAGGCCAAATGATATTGTCAATGTGCTATTGATTACATTGAACGTGGCTACTTTTAAGGCAAACATAGCTGCCATGGAGGAGATGGGAATCAAGATCTGAACCACAGCTTCCTGCCTGGAGCAGGGGGTTGGATTCAATGTCCTTATAGGCCCCTTCCAACTCTACAATTCTATGCGAGGGGGAGTTTATCCTTTCCGCCCCATCACAGCCTCTACAAAAATCACGCCCATCCCCAGAGCTGTCGTTTGCATCAGGAGGTTGATGAGCTTTAGACCTGAGTCACTTACATGTCAGCTGCAGTCACGGAAATCCAGCACATCTGAGGACTTCTTCTCCCCTGCCACCTCCTTCGGCTCTTCTTTTCTGTTTCCCCCCCTGAACATTTCCAAACGTCTAGAATGCCAGGTCTTCTTTGAGAAGGAGACAGCGCCATACGCCAAGCTCATGCAGAATCAGATCCTCTCCCTCCCCCATCCCCAGGCTGGACTTTCTTCTCCAAGCCCAGACCAATCTCTTTGACTCTTGTAAGTTTTCACTGACATCATGTTTCTCTATTGTTAATTTAATGACAATGTATGATCACGTAGAATTACTATTTCCGGCACTAATGAAATGTGCTTGAATTTATCCTTATTTCTCTTTCTTTTCCACTCCCTCCTTCGCACCCATAACCTTAAAGCCACAGGAAACATGAAAATACAGTTTCGGTTCGTTAGAGTGTCCTCTTAGCTAAACAACAGAGAGCAAAAAAAGGGGGGCGTCCTTTTAATTGTGCCAGATGTCCTTTTTATTGCGCATTCTTTATGATTTGTGCTCATGATGCTATCGGAGCAGTCACACGTGATCCCTCTTTCAATACTGCTTGTGCCTGCAAAGGTTTTGAGGTGTCTACACTGCTTCATTTCAAATCAGTGCATCATACTCTGGTTTCTCTCCAGATAGTATAAATTTTAGCCTTTTCCTGCAACATGTTCTTGATGCAATAATAGAGCATTAGTGGTAGATTTTTTTCCTGCTTTATTCATTGTTCTGAGATGCTTTCCCATTGCTATCACATTTTATTGCTGTCTGGAAAGGCTATGGCACAAGAAAAGTGGGATAACTCCCCCCCCAAAAAAACATTTGTGGTATGAAAAGTTATGTGATTTCATCAGGACGTTACAAGATTTGCACTGAAGTTGCCTAATTTGCCTCTAATTTACATCCCTGATCAATATAGATAAGGGCCCCTCCATATGTCATTTTTATTGTACTTTCATGATTAATTGTGCTCATGATAGTGGGGAGGGAGTTTATATGTGATCACACTGTCGATACGTACATTTTGGGGTGGATATTCTGCTTTCTTTCCAAGCAGTGCTTATGTGTTTTTAAATTGTTGTAACCCACCCTGGAATCTTTAGGTGAACAACAACAACAACAACAACAACAATATCCTGTAATTTCCTCCTAAAATCCTGTAATGTTTTATACCACAAATGATCTGGTTTGTTTTATTTTTTGTCCTGATTTTGTTGAGCTATAGTGCCCCTCAAGGCGGCAATAGTGTAATAACATTGGAGGAGCATTGCAGGAAAATTAATAAAGTGGAATGATGTATGGATGGTCCAGTATGAACCCATCAGTAATGGACTATTATTTGTGTCAATGACTGTATACACATGTCAGTTTAAAGTGGATTCGATGCATCCCATGTGTACATGTTTGCATGTCATCCACACAACACTGACCTCATCCGTGTGGCAGCTCACACTCCTCCCCCCATTTAATTTGAATTTTCCTGATCTGTGGTAAGGAAAAAAAATCCAAAAGAAAATCACGTTACCCAACTGTGGATGTACTGAAGTGCATTGGGTGTGTGGGGAGGGGGGGAGTTCAACATGCTTGGTGACATTTTGCTGGGTGTCATCTTTCACCACACTCCCTACTACCGTTGAGGAGGCACTCCTCAGTAGGAAACGTTGAGAAAGCGCTCAACTGAAAGCGCTCATGTGTGAACAAATGTGCACAAAAGCGCCAGTGGAAACATTGGGTCTGTGTCTGCATGAACACTTTGGGGTGTATACAAACGCAGAGCTTGGAAAAGTTACTTTTTTGAACTACAACTCCCATCAGCCCAATCCAGTGGCCATGCTTCAAAAAAGTAACTTTTCCAAGCTCTGTACAAACGACAACATCTTGAGCTACACATCTGCAAAAACGAAACAAAACGCCATCAGTCTGGAGAAGCCCCGAGAAGTGTAGAAATGAAGCATTAAGCAGAACAGGACGCAGGAGGAAGTGTGGACTTCACTAGCTTCCCTGTGCAGGCTTTCAGGTGTGAGTCATGTAAAATTGGCTGATGTAGACATATCCCCTCCTTGCTTTTTTTTTCTTTAGTAAGAAGCTCCATTCTCCTCCACCAGGAAGTGGGGTTTATTTCAGGGCTCATTTTCGTCTGACTTCACCTCCCAGCTGTTGAACCTTATAATGGTTTTTGTCTTCAAGCCCAAAAAGGCCTCCAGTTCTCTCCTGGCTTATTCTACTGCTATCAAATTTCAAATGCACTCTAATATTGAGTGACTCTGTCCTTTTCTGTAATTTGGGGGATGTGGGGGGGCATGGAGACCTGCAGATGGTGAGTCAAGACCAAACAGCCAAGATCCTTTGTATATCTGACAGTCTGGAAAGGGAGTGGGGCATGTCTGGTGGTTGGGGGGGGGCAGAGGGATCTCAGTTTAGTTCTGTCAGTTTGAGGCAAAAGGGGGGAAATCCCCAGCGTTGGGTCCCGGAATCACTTTACAATGAAGTATGCAAACTCATGATAAAAGAAGAGGGTGCCTCAGAGCATGTGAAGAGTTCGTTACCAATACCGCCACAACCAGTTCTGGAATTAAGCAGAGCGCATAACTTGTAAGGGACTCAACCTCAGCACCTCTGATGGTATGACCTACCATCACCCTAGGCTTGCCACCTGTTCCTTATTTGAAGGCGGGAGCGGTGGGCAATCTTTTTTGGCCCAAAGACCACCTTTATCCTTTGTCAGCCCTCTGGGGCCACACGTCAGTGGTGGGATAAGCAAAAATGGATGTGACACACACAACAAACAGTGGAGGCTGATCTTTTAGGGCAGATGGGACACTGCCCTGTCAGTCTCAGTCTGCCGTCAGCCAGCTCCACCTGCCTGCCTTCTTACTTAGAACTAGTCAAGAGATGGTAGTGCCTATTAGCTTCCTCCTCCTTAGTTTCAGTGTTGCCCATGTAGAACTCAGCAGGGAGGAGGATGGGGACAAAACCAGAATTAGTTGGCTCTGCCCATCATTGGCTCAGGCTCCACCTACGGTTGGGTTCCTTACCTTTCCGCCCCACCAGTCCAGTGCACAGCAACCATGACAGCCTCTCCTCATCAGCAGCTCCGTGAAGATCTGCTGAGGAGGGGATGTTATCACTCTCTCTCTGCTCATCAGATGATCACCGTGAGCTCCTTAAATCAGGATTGAGCAGACTTCATGCTTGCAGGATCCACTTGGCTTTTTTCTTAGATCTGCAAGATCCACCTCCTGCTGCCTGCTCTACTGAGCCACTGTGCACTTAGAATGAAAGAAATCTAAAGGGTACCTCTGAGCATATGCTCAACCCCAGGACTGACCCAAGACATCTTGCTGCCCAGGCTGAAGGACAAGATGGCACTCCCTCCCAATTCTATGAACCCCATCAAACATGAGGCAGCAGGTCAGATTAAGGAGCTCAAAATAGGCCAAGTGGCAACACAGAGGAATGGCTGGGTGGTCAGGAAGAATACCCTGGGCTGCAACTGCTGCCCCTGAACATCTGCCCCTGACATGGTTGCCCAGCAGCAGGGCTGGCCCTGCGCACCCTAACAGTAGGGTCAGCCCTGCCCAACCCAGGAATTTTGTTTCAGTGCTAGAGCTAAGCACAACCTTAGCATGCCAAAATCCACTGCTGGCTTTCCCTCCCTCAAATTTTCTTTGTCTCAGCAGCCCAAAAGAGAGCAAGAGAGCTAGTTGTTGCTATTGTTAAACAGTTGAAAATCAGAAACCCTTGCTAGTCTACTGCGCAAGTCACTCAGAAACCTACCAGGAGATCTTACACCACAGATGGGCCATGTTTTTGGACTCCAAATCCCATCATCCCTGATTGTTGGCCATGCCAGCTGGGGCTGATGGGAGTTGGAGTCCGTCAACACATGGAGGTGTCACAGGCTGCCCATTTATTCTGCCTTAGGGAAAATGTGGGATATCAATAAAATCAATAAGAGCCCGTGTGCTGTGCCAGTTTGAGGATTCTAGGACTCGAGCAAGATATGTGCCGTGCTGACAGGCAAGCAAAGAAGCAGGTGGCAATGTCCTCCTCTTCCGGCAACGCAGTTCCTCTCTTTTGGCAATGCATAAGTCACCCTGCTTTTCAGCTTGAACTGGCCCCTCTGACAGCAGTGGAGCCCCCAGCAGCAGCAGTGCTCCAACCGCACTGGGCAATGGACTGCCACTTTCAGTAGGGCTGTGCATTGGATTCGACTGAGGCCCAAGCCAAATCAGGCCCATTTGGATATTTGGGGCCTCAGTGTCTGACAGCCATGGATCGTTACAGGTCAGATTTGATGAACTAGAGAGACCGGGCTATCGGGGTGGGGCATTAGGCAGGAAGAAGAGGCAGCCACAGCCCTCCTTCCTGCCTGATGAGCAGGGGCAGGGATCCTCTGGGGAACCTCTGCAGGAAAGAGCTTGGCAAAACATTATCCCCAGGATCGCTCCCTCCTGGGCAATGTTTGTCTTGCAAAGGGTGGGGAATCATCCTGGAAGCTGTTGTTTTGCAAAACAGCACCTCCCAGGCCCACTCCCTCCTGCATGATGATTGTGAAGGATAAATTGAGGCCGCTCTCAGAGGGGAAGGGGGAGGAGACAGAACATCTTCTTCATCTGTCCTGCCATATGTTTAATTAGGGTTTTAAAATCTAAACGTAAGCCCTGCCCCTGAACTTATTCGGGAGCGGCTCTGACCTGGGCTGGGTGGTCCCCAGGTCGACCCAAGACAGGTCAGCCTGATGTCTGCCCTCCTCTGGATTGGAGCCACAGGGCGGATAGAAATGTCTCTGTGCACAGCCCTAATTTTAAGTTTCCCACTTTCCTAAGGTGTTACTAGATGGGAGCACTGAGGGAGATTAAAATGGTGACTCAGCATCTGCTGAGCAGAACCTCTGGAGCGGGTATCAGCTTCATACTGATAAAGGTGGGCCCTTCCAGGGCTCTGGGGCCTGGCAGCTGCCCGAGGATACCATGTGCTCATGCCAAGCCTTCCCCCTACGCTCCCTTCTCCTTTGCCTCTTCTTACTCCATTTGCCCCGATCCAGGAAATGCGGTCCAGATTTCTGCACACGGATGTGCCCCTCTAGCTATGCAAACCCTGCCATGTGGGCAGCAGCATCCTGTAACCTAGTACCGTTATGCGGAAGCCCACTCAATGATTTCACCATGAGGCAGCTTGTGCACCAGACACCCTGTATCCATGGGTGCTGCACTGTGCACATGGAAGTTCCACTGGCTCACCGCCCCCCACCCTTGATGCACTGGCAGAGAGCATCAGAGGGCAAAATGAGAAAAGAACCATTTGTATCAACGAGATGCAAGTGGAAATCAGAACAGTGGCAGGTGTTCCCTCCCCTTCCCCCCCCCTTTTTAAAAAGAGCATTAACTGTTGGAACATTTGCTAAAAATACGTCTGAGAAGATCATAATGCCGGCAAACCAAATCCAGATATTTTTACAGAATGATGTTAAGTTGATTAACGAGACATATGGGTCACTTCCATTAAAGCCATCACTTCAGAGAAATCATTTGTGCCGTGAGAGCCTTAGATTATCCCTGTGTTTCTAAGCAGAAATGGGGAGGGGGGGAGAGAGAGAGAGAGAGAGAGACATAATGAAATGTCTCATATGAAGCTATGAAGATAATTGATGTGACTTCCTTGCACGTAAACTCCAATCACTTTGGCCTCCAACCTCCAATGAAAACGGTAATGATCTTCAAGGGGGCACATTACAACAGTCAGAAGGGAGACTGGGGAGGTACAAACGGTTGCGAGGTTGCAACCCAGAGGTGTGAGCTAGCCTTTATTCTAACCATAGATTCCATTCTGAATGCAGTTGCTTATGTAGCCAAAACAGCACTATCCACACACCAGAAGGAGGTAACCACAGGCTTGGGGGAACCCCAACATCTGCAGAAGTCCAAGGGTAAAAAACCCTAAAAGAGGCGGGGGGGAAACTCCAAAAATAGCTAATTGAGGACTGAACATGCCCAGTGGCCACAGAACACATAGAACATAGGAATCAAGCCAGTGGCCCATTTAGTCTAGGACTTTGTCCTCACAGTGGCCAACCAGATGCCCACGGGAAGCCCACAAGCAGGACCTGAGTGCAACAGCACTCTCCCCACTTGGAATTCACAGGAACTTGTGTTCAGAGGTGTACTTGGACAGTGGAGGCGGAACATAGCCATCATGGCTGGCAGCCATTGATAGCCATATCCTCCACGGACTTGTATAATCCTCTTTTAAAGGATCCAAGTTGGTGCACATCATTAGAGTAAATTGCATACTTAACTCTGCACTATGTGAAATACTTTCTTTTAGCCTGTCCTGAATCATCCAACATTCAGCTTCAATGGATGTCCACGCATTCTAGCATGATAAAGGATAAAATATTTTCTCTTTCCACTTTCTCCACCTGTTTATCTTCCTGCCTTCCACCTTATCAGTCCCAATGGGCACCAGTTGCCACTAAATATTTGTGCTTATTTAACAAATATGCAGCTTGAACATAAGATGGAGGGTGCAACTTGAAACACTCCAACAGACAGCAGAACTTGCAGCCGAGTTCTAGTCTTATCAGAGAGGGAGAAAAACTTTTCTCTATCCACTAACACTTGGTGTCTGTTGCAGGGGTGGTGGAAAACCAGGGGATGGTGGAATAGAGTATCCTGAAAGAAGGTGTGGCTGGCTCGAACCCTGGACAGGAGTTCTTCACCCTGCAACATTTATTTTGGGAGCTCCAACTTGCAACTTTGAATTCCTTGATGCACCAGGAGACAAAGCAGCCATCGTTCACAACATGTTCCTTCCACAGTCCAATCGTCCTTTTCCCAAAGGGTAGCAGATACCTGCCTTGTCTCCCACTCTGTCCAGGGAATTCAAGGCACTGGCACAGATCAGATTTCCATACTGCAATCTTCATTCTCTCTCCCACCATGGCCGTCCCACACATGAAAGGAGGCAATGCAATAAAGCACACTCCCATTTGGGTCTCAGATTTGATCCTCTAAAACAGCGTTACCCAACCTTTTTTGACCCAACGCCTCTTTGCAAAATCTTTTTGTGCCCAACGCCCCCCTCAGATTAAGTATATGCCAATGCTTCCTATTCTTCCCTTAAAATATGAGTAATGCATAAAAGGTATTTTCAATTATTATTACTGCTCGTTTTTCTCATGCCCTTTTATTGCACTTAGATTACACATTGAATTCTTAGTATGATTTATTAATTTACATACATAAGCAAAAACTAATTAAGTCCACACAGTATGAACCAATAGAATACACTGTGTTACTTAACAACAAACTCATTCAGTTTACCGGTATTGTTTCGTTAAACAAGTTCATTTAAACATCACAGAAACAACGGGTAGCGAGCGTGTCCCATTCCTGAAGAAAACCAGCGAATAACTGACTGTCTGCGTCACCCATTTGCACACGACACTCATCCGTTGGAAGAATGCGCCCTCCACCAATACACCCAGCTTATCAAACACTCTCGTGATTGGTTCCAACATCCCTCAAGACAGCATCGGAACATTACTCTAGTGCCGGGGTGTGGCTAATATCCCCATTCCTTGATATGCCACTGGCTGCTATTCAGAATTTCTTTACTAAAGAGCACACACTATTTATAGTGTTATTTCCATGAATTGAGACTATTAAATACATTCTAACTGTGGACAAAACAGTTTAAAAATTAATGATTTGTGTATTAAATAAAATTAAACTTAAATGCTTCAACTGTCCATCAGACCGCCACATGTCAACACCCCCCTAATGAACCCAAACGCCCCCCCTAAAGTTTGTAGTCACGCCAACGCCCCCCTGAAAGGCTGTAACGCCCCCCAGGGGGATGATACCGCCCACGTTGGGAATCGCTGCTCTAAAACAAGTCAAAAAGCTCATTAGACATTTAGCTCTCCCTTCATCACTGCCAATCACCACTTACTCCAGAACTTACTCCATCTCTCCATGTCTTCCTTGTCTTGCATACAAGGCACCCAGATTTAAAGCTGATCTCTCTCTCTGCTGCTTTAAACGTCCATTGCCTAACTTGTCCTTTCTATAAATCAGTCACACCTTTATGGTTTTCTCTCGTATTTATATTTCTCAAACTTTGTGAACTTGAGACTCATTTCTGAATTACCTTTATATTGCATGCCCAGTCCCACACACCCTTGCTGTTCCATTTGCTCTGCTGCTGAATGCCAAAGATCGGTGGATTGGGGGACTAATCCCATCACGGGCATTGAAAAAGAAATAAAACAGGTTATCTCTGACTGCCACCTAAAACTACACCCAGGGTACTCCCTGATATTAGAACAAATCAGTAGCTTTTCTTGAGCATGGCCGGCTCCAGCAGGTGGCAAGATTGGGCATTTACCAGGGTCCCAAGGCACATGGAAGGTCCACTGTCCTAACAGTCCTACCATTTCCACGTTGCACATAGTGTTTCTCAACCAGGGTGTCATAGGAAGATCTCAGGGTGTGTGTGAGAGTATTTCCAAAAAAGGAAGTACAATATAAGTAAATATTAAAATATAAAAGTATGAAATGTTATGTTCAGAAAATGAAAAGATCATACACAGCTTCATGTGTGATCTGCACATCATCACAAATGTGTAGTAGTCTGACATCTCACAAGCATTATCTTGAAAGCTTGTGAGGAACCCTTTTACCACTGACGTTTAGTCCTTGGCAGAGCATCTCCAAGAAGGAGTTATTGGAACTCAAGTTTGATTGAACTGCCAAAGATAATTTCAAACAATTCACTTTGGAAAAGTTTTGGTTGAAATATCTCCTGGTATACCCCAAAACAGGAGTGCAGGCTCTGTGCAGCATAATTCCATTTTCATCGAGATACCTTTGCAAAGCTGGTTTTTCTACTCTTATGGCTATTAAAACAGAACAGCGCAACAAACCGATGTTGCAAGTGATCTGTTGGAATGTATGAGGTTCAACTCCAACTTGTGGGTTGAGGCTGCATGGGGCTAAAGGCGTAGCTAGAGAGAAGACCTCTTGGTTGCTAGGCTATACCTGTCCTTTGATCTCCTGCTGTCTCTTCCTTCCTGCTAGACTGATATGCAAAGGATGTTGAACTCAGTTCCTTCCCTCCTTCCCAGTTTTTCTTCTTTCTCGAGAGGAGAGCAGACATCTTTCCTTTGTCTCTCCTTTCCACCAGCATGAGGGCAAGTACTGGGCGCAGTGCTCATTGTTCCAACATAACTAGTTAGCTAGATATAGGACTCTTTCCTATCAAACATGTACTTCCAGAATAAAGTAGTTCTTTCTTATTTTAAAGCTTAAAGTTTCTGTCTGACTAATTTGCAGGGAAGGTAGAATCTTAGCAAAGATTCAAACACACACACATAAGCTCGCTCAAAACTCTCCGTTCTGCTACGCAACTCTCTGTAGGGTCCTACAGGACATTGGGCCCAACATCCTATAGGTTATTGGGCCCAGCCTCCTATATGATCTAAGATGTGCTCTGTCTTCCATGGTGCCCAGAATCCAAAAGTATGCAGCATCAGTGCTCACATTAAAAATAATTGAAGCTGACTCCTTGAAATTTAAAAATTGATGTGGTTGTTTTGCAATTTTAAATGTACATGTTGATTTGTTTATAAGCCCAAATGTTTATTTATAAAGAAAAGTCACATTATTTCAATCCTTTTGAAAATTCAGGTAAATTAGGGGATCCAGGTTTGAAGGGGTGTATGGGATTTTTTTGCTAGCTAAAAGGAGACATGGGTTTAAAAGGGTTGATAAACAATGGCATTAAAGTATCCAAGAAGATCAGACGCAGCATAAGAGAATTCCCTGTTTGCATGTCCCACCTCCTCCAGGTTAAGGAGGCCTGCTGACAATGCCTTGCCTGAGGGCCTGCCACATCCTGAAGACAGCACTATTCTTAAGCATCCTCAAATCAGGCTGGGATGATGGGAGAACATGGGATGAAATTATAGACACTGATCCCACATGGACCAATGAGAGTCCTCTGCATAGGAGATTGTGAGGAGGTTTCACCAGCCTCAGGATCCTACTTTTTAAATCAGTTTGATTTTTGTCCCACCTTTTCTCCAAGATGCTCATGATTATTCATTTTTCCATTTTATTCTGGCAACAACTCTATGAGGTAGGGTCAGGCTGAGAGAAAGAGTGAGCAGCCCAATGTTATGCAGTGGGCTTCAGGGTCGAGCAAGGATTTGAACTCAGCTTTCCCTTGAATGTTGTAGATAGAGGCTCCTGCCTCATAGTTTAAGAAGTGCTGTCCTAAGTGAAGCACTAATCAGTTAGGTTGATGCAAAGTTTCTTAGGCTGAAACAAAACTTTGTAAACTCCAGTTTAGCTCTTCTTAGCAGTTTGTCCAAAGTTAATTAAGATAACTCTCCTACATCTGAGATCATTCAGATCTCAGAACTTGTAAACAGAGCTTCTTGAACCTTCATTAGCTCCTTATTAATGAGTGCCTTTGTGGATCACCCAAGCAAATGCTGGCCACTCATGCACAGCAAAAAAAGGAGGAAATGCATCATTTTATTTTATTTATTTTATTTGTTTCATTTATAAACCGCCCATAGCAAATAGCTCTCTGGGCGGTGTACAAAAAGGTTAAAATACAAAAATACACAGTAAAATCAGATTACAAATGATAAACACAAGCAACAAAACAAAATAATATGTTAAACAAAATATAAAAGTTTAAAAGTTATGAACATTAAACCTTAAAATGCCTGGGAGCATAGCCAGGTCTTAACAGAAGAGACAGACACAGCTTTGTGTAAAATTTGAACGTGCCTTTATATGTATAGATGCAAACTAAGAAATAATTGCAGTCATTTAAAGAGAAATACAATTCATCTCACTATGCGGTACAAGATCTTGACCTGTGTTTCTGCTTACTCTGCTGTTCAGATGCTAACTCAGGTGTGGGAAACCTTTGGCCTTCCAGATGCTGCTGAACTCAACTCCCATCATCCCTGGCCATTGGTCATGCACCATGCTTGCTGGGGCTGATGGGAGTTGTAGTTTAACAACATCTGGAAGGCCAAAAGTTCCCCACTACTGTGCTAACAGTTGATAGGCTACTTCAAGGTCCCTGCTCTCCCTTCTTGGGTATCTTTCCACCAGGCCTGGACCAGGCAGACCTTCAAATTAAAACACCTTGAAAGAGAGCAGGGCTAGGGAACCTTCTTCAGCCCAAGGGCCACAATCCCTTCTGGGCAACCTTCTGGGGGCTACTTGCCATTGCTGGGTGAAGCCAGAGCCAGAAGTGGACAGAACAATAAATGTCACTTTTTACCTTTGAACAGTAGGCTAGTTATTTATCCTTCACTCACGTATTCTTCTCTATCCTCCATCCAGGCAAGCAAGAAGCATTACTGGAGGTCAAGAACACATTCCAGCCAGGCCAAAAAAACCCCTCCTTCAAGGAAGGTGTGAAGCATGGGCTGGTGGCTCGAAGGATATATAGCTTAGGGGAGAGTCCCAAGGGCCAGATAGACCTGGGGGACCTGAGGTTCCCCATCCCTGAAGGAGAGGACTGTCTCTTCCAATAGAGAACTTTCCTAGCACTTCCGGGAAGGGTGACTTCACTTGTGCCTGCTTTTGAGACGGGCTCCCGCCTCAAAAGAAGCTTATTCAGATATAAATCAGTCAGAACATTTTTTTTTTGACTGATGAAATTTCTCCCGGGCAGGGAGAAACGTAGAGATCAACCTCAAAAGCCTGTTTTTGTTGGGAGGACTGGATTTCATTAATTTATGAGAAAAGGTCCAGCCAGCAATGCCGGACGGACTTCCGAACAAGCTCTATCTGATTAATGCAATACGTTTATCTTTTCTTCAAAGAGAAAACGGACTAACAGGCAAGCACCCTTCTTTCTATTATTTTTTTTACTTGGTTTAAATTGTTGCAGCAAAAAGAGATTTGTCAAATGAATCAGCTTTAAAGAACTTCTGGGTGAGCTATAACTCTTCTCTGTTATTCACGAAATTAACAGCTTATCTCTGTTTCTATTGCAAAAAGCTGTCCTGGAAGTGCATTCTAAAGATATAAACAGAAGAGGGATTTCTATTCCGAGGAACATTATATTGTCTGGGACTATTCTCTTTTTGGTCTATTTTATTTTGACGAATCTGCTTCTTCACGACGCCACTAACTGTTTTGATGCTGGGAACTAAATTTGTTTTGTGTTCTTGAACATAGAGAGATAAGGCAGGCTGCTCTGTTTATACTGTGATGTCATCAAGCCTGGAATATTAACCCAATTGTTGCTGAAATAAGAAGTGGTTCTTCTTTATTTTTGTTTTGTTTTGTTTTCGTGGTTTTAAAAATGGCAATCAAGAAAGTGGCTGAGAATCTGGAAGTAATTATGTTTCAGAAAATAATGGATGAGATTGAGATAACGAAACAAACCCTGTGACAGGGCAGTAAGGAGCTGAAAATTGAACTGAGCAAAATGACGCAGGAGCTTAAAGAAATAGGGGATCCTGTGAGAGAGGAGAATGAGATCAGAGATGAGAAAAGAAAAAATAAAGGGGAGATACAAGCCCTGGAGATTGGAACAAATGTGGAATTGGAAAAAGATCTGGAGTTTATGGATATTAGAAATAAAATCTACTGTTTGGAATTTAACGTTATCTCTGAAGAAATTTATGAAGATATTAGAGATAAAGTTATCAATGGCTTGGATAATCTTCTGGACTGGAATGACGTGATGGAGCTTGATATAGAGAAAATCTATGGAATTAACTGCAGCCATGTGACAATGGAAAAACTCTCAAGAGATGAGCCAGTGCATTTTGTAAAAAAGAAGAACACAGATATGACTTTACAACAATATTTCAGCAACTTATTCAGATCGATGGCAAGAAAATATTTGGGATAGAGGAAATTCCCATCAGACTCTTATTATATGACTATGGCTATGACAGCAAGATTATTATGGAATACTGATAATGGAAGATTGGACACTGAAATTACTGGACTTAACAGGACTATTGAAGATGGAAGATGGAATTAATATGGATAATGGAATAATGGCTATTGAAATTATTGGACCTAACAGATTTTGATGAGATGGATTAATCAATATGTTTATTTGGACTATGGTTATGACAATAAGATTATTATTATTATTAACGAGATGGATTAATCGACATGTTTATTTGGAGAAAAATTGATAGATATATTTCTTAAAGAATTGAAACCTCTCTTTGACTTTTTGTGGAAAGAATAAAGTAATGTTTATGAGATTTGATGATTAATTAAGATAACTACTGGAGGAAAGTGATTTTATAATATAATTTAAGAGACAGGATTGTTATATATTGTAGACCTACAACTGATTTGATCTGCGACAAATGGGAAGTCAACATTTTATTTTTTTGTTTAATCATTTTTGTTTTGTTTTGTTTTTTGTCTTTGAATGTTTTATGATTTTGTTTTGTATGTTTTAGGAAAATTTGAATAAAAATTATTGTAAAAAAAAAAAAGAACTTTCCTAGGCAGGCAAGACAGAGGTATATTTCAATGTACCATTTAGAATAATAGTCCAGTCGACTGCTCAGCCTTACTGTGTTGTCACGGGGAGCATCTTTTGTGTATAGCACACATTTAGAGATGAATGGAAATATTTCAAGGTCTGCCCTGGCTTCCTGACTTGCTTATGGGTGAAGTAGCAGGAGGCTTAGATCAGGAGCACAGCACATGCTGTGGTTTGGCTTTGCACTTTAAAGTCCCCGATCGGGAGCTCTGGCATCTCCAGTGAAAGGATCTCAGGTCGTGGGCTGGGAAAGATCTAGTGTTGCCAGTGAACTTCGCCTACAATGAAACTTGAGGAAAAAGTGGGTGTTCCAGCTTGGGCAAGACATCCTAGGAATGTCAAGGGGGTGTTAAGAAATCTCACAAGTGAAGCTCTGCTGGGGAAAGCATTTGAAAAGAAAAGGGTTTTTGCAACTGTAGACAATAATCTCAGCCTTACAGCACAATCTTACGGAAGAATCTGTAAATGTTGGGTTCTCTCACTTTCTCATTTTTCCACTCTTAAGTTCAGTTCGCTCCACTTTTGCAGTTTCCCTATACAAAAATTTATATGTATTTTGTGCACGTTTCTTCTAATATATATGTTTGTGTACATAATTTTGCTTTCTGTATAATTTTTGCAAGCCATGAAGAATGGCGAATTTTGAGGGCTAGCGGCATTTTGGTTTGTGTGGATTAGATGGGATTGTATTAAAATGCAAATAGAAACAAAATTCTCCCCCATCTCTACTTAGAGGTAAGCTGAGTTCAGTGGGCCTTGCTCAGAGGTAAGTACATATAGGATCATCCAGTGCACACTTACCTGGAAGCAAGTGCCATTGAATTCAATGGGATTTACTTCTGAGCAGACACACAGCTGTGTACACACCATACATTTAAAGCACATTATTTCCCCCAAAGAATCCTGGGAATTGTAGTTCATTAAGATTACTGGGAACTGTAGCTCTGTGAGGGGTAAACTACAGCTCCCAGGATTCTTTGGGGGCAAAAAATGTGTGTTAAATGTATGGTGTGATATGCAGATATAATAGTTATAAACATATCTAGGCTAGAGATTTGGGCAGGACCATTGCAGATAAAAATGTGAGGCAGGTTTCCTATGTTAATTAGATTGTTTTTGTGATATTCTGCCTTAAGGGATGCTTAGTACAAGATACTATACCACTTGTAAAATCTTGCTGGATTGAACAGGTTTTTTAATTCTGTTAACACAAGTGAGACCTGCAACAAAATGTTGCAGAGTGGAATGCTCCTTCTTTGGGACTCCAGCCACTTCACTCGCATAACATGTACATAGAGTTTTCTGTTTTTTTCCTCTCAACAGAACATTATGTGGCCACTGAGCACGTTCAGTTCTCCACAAGCTGTTTCTCTAATCTCTTTGCATAGTTCAGAGTTCCCCAAACCCTTCTGATACCTCACTCTTCTACATGGCTGGTGACATTTTGGCTACATAAGCAAAGGCATGAGGGGTGGGCAAATCTGTCCATTTTGGTTTCTCTCATTTCTCATTTTCCACTCTTAAGTTCAGTTCTCCACATTTCCACGTCAGTTTTTTTTTAAATCTTCATATAATTTCATCAGTATTTTAGCCTGAATTTCTCCAAATGCAAACTTTTTGTATGCAATTTTTGCAAAGCAAGTTTCCCTAATACAATGCATGTTTGTATGCTATTTCCACTAATACATGCATTTTACTCTAGTATATGCATTTTTGTATGCATGGATGGAGATGAGAATTGCACTGCAAAGTTCAGAGAAGTGCGAATTTCAAAGAATGGCTATATTTTGGTTCATGTACTGTTTCAGAAAATGCAAATTAGTGTGCATATTGATTCGGAAAGTGCAAACTGAATCAAATTTTTCCCCATCCCTATATGACACTCACAGCTTGAACACTGGAAAATGAGGGACAGTGCAATCCTATGCATATCTGCTTAGAAGTAGCTCCAGGTAAGTAAGTCTACAGTGCAGCTGGAATGATTTGATGCTAAGCAGTGTAATGTTGATCATGCAGATTTTTCTCATGTGTGGGAGATTCACTGAAGTTCAGGCTTTACTTTCTGGAATCAAATTATGGAGATTATCAGCTAACAGGAATAAGGCTGTTGTTTGATTTTTCTTACTTTAATCTCAGATTATTTTGGTGACACCATTCCAGGATCAATGCATTTTTGTGGGTGTACAATAACTTTAGGTGTCTTGAGGGTGGAAAATGGCGGCACTTCCAACACCTAGGAAATGGGTCCTTAAAGTACTGGAAATTACTGAAGTGGATACGTTGACCTATAAAACGGGTGAGGAGCCTCCAGCCCAGGGGCCTAATTAGGTCCAGCAGGGGTTGTAAATCAGCCCATGAGGCCACTGAAGCCCAAACCACCCCCACTTGCCCTATGCATTGTATATCGCATCAGATGACAGGCAGATACAGATATGGCTGCAAAGGAACAATCAAGAGCCTTAAAGTGTGATCCCAATCGTTCCTTGGCAAGCGGGGCTTGTATTCAGCTCCTTTCAAATTTGGCACCAAATGCAAAGCCCGCTGTGACTGGTTCCATTCAGAAGCTCCCAATCAGGAGGTGGAGAAAGCAGCCCTAAGCAAGCCAACTGTCCTGAGGTGCGGCAGAGGATGCTGGCCTGTCACCAACCTTGATTTGATTATCAGTCCAGTCTTCTTCTGTACACATAAAATGAACATAAGAACAGCCCTGCTGGATGAGGCCAGTGGCCCATCTAGTCCAGCATCCTGTCCTCACAGTAGCCAACCAGATGCCTATGGAAAACCCGCAAATGGGACCTGAGTGCAACAGCACTCTCCCCTCTCGCGTTTTCCAGCAACTGGTATTCAGAAGCATACTGTCTCTGACAGCACTGTCTTCTCCTTAAGAAGCCAACTGTCTTGGGATCAGCCCCTAGGCCTGGGCCTAGTTTGGTCCATATGTGCTATAAAACAGCTTTCCTTTTTTCTCTCCCCAAAGCTGATTAAATCTGCACAAATTTTATAAAGGCAATTTACTAATTGCCTGTAGAATAAAAAGAACAGTTGGGGAATTTATGTGTGTGCAGTTGAAGAAACTTGAGAAAACCCGAAGAAAATGTCAGATAATTGGCTTTCTTTGAGGACATAAAGAGATGATTTATAGTACCCTATGGAAGGAATTATCTTGACCCTGACATACACACACACACACACATACACACACACATAAAAGAAAGGGTGAAGGAGAAGGCAATTTCATCAAGATGTGACTTTGTTCACTCAGAAAATGGTTTTGCAATCTGGAATAGATATTGGACCCCTCCATTGGAAGTAGGAGAGGAGAGCACAGGTCTAATACTTGTGTGTGTGTTTGCATTAGAGCAATGTTCCTTAACCAGTGGGCTGGTACCCACCAGTGGGCCTTGGGCACTTTTCAGGCCCAGTGCCTCCTCACTTGCCTGTCCTGCTTGGAATAGAAAGGAAGGGGATAAGAGAGGAAAGCTGTTATAGGAGGAAGAAGTGAATTTAAAAGAACCAGGAAGGAGGGATAAAAGAAACTGGCAGTTTGGGGGGAGGGGAGGGGAGAAAGTGCAAGTTGAGTATGACAATAGAATGGGAGAAGAAATTACAGGAGATGAGTAAAAAATACTTTGTGGGGATGGGAAGGGAAAATTATTTTTAAAAATAAGTCTTCTTCACTTAGCCTCTGAATAAGCAAATTCTACAATGGGGAGGCTGAGTCAGAATTCCTCCAGATTACATCTGACCTTAGCTTGAGGAAAGCTGAACTATGGAACTCCTGGCCACAATGAAAATGATGTAGGAAAGAATATAGCAATTTCCAAAGATGAATTAGATATCAGTAGAATATGATGTCAGTACTCACCAACAGATTATGCCAAACTGTGCCTCCATCTGTGACCATTTTGTGCCTGGATCTGCCCCTGCACCATTTTGTGACGGGTGGGCCTTGGTAATTTTCAGCCATCTCAAGTAAGCCCTGGGGGTAGAATGTTTGAGAACTCCTACACTAGGGAAATTTCACTTGTGAGGTGAATTCAGGTATATTGTGTTAATTTCATATTTATTCTTAACTACATTTATATCCCACCTTTCCTCCAAGCAGCTCAAGGAACTATATGTGGTTCTCCTCCCCATCCCTTTTATCCTCACAGCTACCCTGTGAAGTAGGTCAAGCTGAGAGATAGTCACTGACCTAAGATCACCCAGTGTGCCCCATGGCAAATGGGGATTTGGACCCAGGTCTCTCCAGGTGTTAGTTCAACACTCTGACCATTACATGATTAGAAGTCAGCACAGTCACATAGCAGTTGCAACAAGTTAGTCTGCTAAGATCACTGGTAAAGGTGAGAAAGAAAAGGTAAGGTTTATTACTTGTATAACCATCTGTCTTGTGTTCACAACATGAGGAAGAACAAAATAAAATGTGTGGTCCGGGAAGAAGCAGGAAGAGATGCTCAAAAAGAACACACAAGTTTACAAGGTGTTCAGTGAGAGGAACACAAACACTACTCTTTCTGTCTAGCACCCCCCCACTGGTTCAGGTAACTAACTACAAGCATTGTTGTCTCATTCCAACATACAGTACATCACACTGGCTGTCAACATCCCAAGTAAGTTGCAACATGTGGCAGTGGAAAGTGCTCCTGTTCAGGGATCCAGCCAGCCATGCCCTCTTACAGGATGTTCCATTCTGCCTTACCCCATTTTCCCATCCCCCCCCAGCAATAGACACTTGGCATTCTGTGGCCACTAAGCAATGCTCAGTCTTCACTGGGCTGCTTTCAGGTTCCCCATTACCACCAATTTTTTTGTACTTTACAAACCTTGGAGTCCCCCCAAGCTTGCTGATTTCTCCCTCTTGTGTGTGGATGCTGCCATTTTGGCATCGTAACTATTGGTATTTGGAGGAATGAGTACAAAGTTTATTTTAGTAGTGGCTGGTCCATTAGGGGTGTTGCACAACACCCCAAACTCCACATGGTACGAGACTTCCAGGGATTCTTGCACTGTACCCAGGGTTTGGTTTCTTGGAAAGAAGGTTGGTGGAGTCTGTGGTGTCTTTGTGATTCATGGTTTATTTACCCACATTCACAGCCTGAGCATAAGAAGGAGGGGTTCTCAGCATTATCAGTCCATCAGATCTTGCTTCCCAAGGCCCATAGCAGAGACAGAAACACACTCACTGTTCTGCCAGTTCCAGTGCATCTTTACTTCTCTCTTCTGAAAACTGGGGCACATCTACTGAAACCCTCCCCCTTTTTCCTGTGAAACCTGGTGAAAGCAGCTTGAGTGCATGAGTTTTTTAAAAAAAAATGCTTCTAAGAAATTCCACAACTGATCGGCAGTTCCCGCTCCAAGCCTTTCCTCCAGTTCATTCTTACACAGACACACAAAACTACTTCCTTATTGGGGGGGAGGCCTCTCTCTCCTGAAAAGAGTTCTTAATGGGCCACATTGCTTCCCTGGCAGAATCTTACACTTGTTAATGGGGGCACTTGACAGATGTGGCTGAATCCATTAACTTATGAATGGAACTAGTCTGACCAGTGGAGCATGTTTCTTCCTTGCATCCCCCAAATTCCAGAGGCAAGGCTTGAAGGGGACCCAAATAAATCATCTATCTCAACCCTCAATCCCATAACAAGGGGGAATGACCCCAGAACCTTCAGTCTGCCCTCATCCAATCCTGATCTGCCTGCCTTCTTGCTTACAACCAGTCCAGGATTGGTACTGGCTGTCTCCTCCTTTGTTGTTGTACCATTGCCTTCCTGTAAGCCTACGGCACCCGGTCTTCCCAGGCGGTCTCCCATCCAAGTACTAACCAGGCCTGACCCTGCTTAGCTTCCGAGATCAGACAAGATCTGGCGTGCTCAGGGTAGTAAGGCCATAGATTGCCATCCTAAAACTCAGCAAAGAAGAGGATGGGGGGCAAAACTAGAATGATTTGGCTTTGCTTGTCATTGGCACAGACTCTACTTATTGTTGACCTTCCTGCCTTTTGCCCTACTATTTCCAATGGGCACCAGCAGCTGCCACTGTTTCATTGACAGGATTCTGCCTTGAAATACGAGATATAAAGAGAGCACTCTTATGGTGAAATTGCCCGTTATGTGGGAAATCTGTGATTGGCTTCCTATGTTTGTTTAACTGGAAAGGAGGGGCATGCGGGGAGCGTTTCTTTGAACGGCAGCAAGGTCAATGAAAGGAGGAAAGTTGATAACCCCCCCTTGCCCATGCTGGGGTGGGGAGGAAGCAATTTTTAGGGCAGCTGTGGTTATCACTGGAAAATGGGGGAATGCCCCTTCCCATCTCTGCCATTACTTCTCCAAAGAAACTGGTCGCCGCTGCATTTCATTTGAAACAAAAAAGTTGGGAGATCCAACCATGAATTTTTCTGTATAAAGTGCAGTTTGGTCCTCAGTCCAGGAGTAATTTTGGTGTGATACGTTTAACTACTTTGCCTACTGCATACACAGTCTTCAAAAAGACGGGATGCTCCTTTTGAATTTCTGAGCTGTCTTGGTTGAGCAGGATGGGGGTCAGGGTTTTAAGTCCACCCTGGGTACAGCAATCCCCCCCTACTTTTTTATTTACATTGCCTTATGGTGGCCATGGAAGACTACAGGGACACTGATGTGTATTTAACACATTTTACATTTAAAAATAGTTCTACGCCACTTATAGATGGACTGAAGGCTATGGAAGAGTGACGTTGAAAAGGCCATAACTAAAAGCTGTGTTCCCCCTCCCCCCCTCCCCCGCTCCCCAGAATGCAGTTTCCTTTGGCTGTTCAGGCAATTGGGCTTTAGATGGCGATATTTCACCACAGTGGATAACTTTTCCTTGACCATTCATAGGACACAGAAGAGAATTTTTACAGTCTGCCACTCTGAATACCTGTCTTGCAGTTTGTTTAGGAATGGGTGAGAAATTCAATTCAGTTCACATTTCAAGCCAAATCTATCAACTTTACACTTTTTGAAATATGTGAACCGAAACATAGCCATCCTCTGAAATTCGCACTTATTCCAATTTTGCAAGGCAGTTCCCCAGCCGAACAATGTTTACAAAAATGCGTATGTTAAGGGAAAGTGTCCATAAAAATGAATATATGAGTGAAAATAACATACAAAAATGCAGTATACAACAAGAAATTGCTTGCAAAATATGTACATTAGTCAGGACTGCCTACAAAATGTTTATTAGGAGAAGTTCATACTAAAATGCTGGAGAATTTTCATGGGGATTTTTTAAAAAAACAACAGACACATTGCTACAGAAATACAGAGAACTGAATTTGAGACCGGAAAAATGAGAAATGAAGAGAACCGAAATTGTCAGTTTTCCATCTCTAGTGGACTCAGCTATATAAATTTAACAAACAAAATATACATTATGAGAACTCTGACAGGAAAAAGTCCACAAGGGGTCTGGTTTCTCTCTCTCTCTTCTTACACTTTGAACTCTTGAGTCTCTCTGACTGTTTTGTGTATCACCATGAACATTCAGAAAGTTGTTAAGCAAGCACTTCTGAGTTCAGGACTATACATTTTGTAAGGTTTTGTTTTGAAATGAGCTTATGGGAAGCATCAGAATGGCATGGGGGCATTTTCAATTTAACATTGTGGAATGCGAAAAATCCATGCTGGCTATAGTATATAGTCACACTTGTGGCTGTATAATAAATAAATGTAAATAATGTACAGATGATGTAGTAACAGTAGTGCACTCTGTACATGCCCAAAGATCCTCTTTTCAGTTATTATTACACACCATGTGGCTGACCCTTGGTGAATCCTGATGGCAGTGATTGGAGAGAGAGGAGCTGGGAATCAAGCCTACTGGAGGAGACACTCACTACTGCTGTCTCAGAGGTTTATCCCTAACTGCAGATCTGCAAGGACAAGGTGCTCTTCCAGGCCAGAGTGTTGGCAGTGAAACAGGTTCTGAGACAGAATTAAGCCTCAGGCCCATGCTTCAAAGGGGGGAAAATTAGACTTTCTACTTGGACCCTTGGTGATCACCCGGGGGCATGGGAACCCAGCAAGGGGTGTGGGGATTGGGTGATGGCTGCCAAGAAACAGCTAAAAATTGCTCACCCCATCAATCAACATGACCACAAGGCTCCCCTCAACCTCCAGGCCTTCTGCCTTGGCGTTATTAGTTTGGTGGGAGTCTGGTAAAGCAGAAGCTGTTTTCCCACCAGTAAAATATACTGCAGAATAAGAAAGGAGGAGGAAATGGGTAGCTTCTGGCTCCATCTCCGCTGAGCCGAGGCCTACAAGATCTTCTGCCCCATAGAAAGAAAGGGTAGGATGGGGTTCTTCCTACGGCATGGAAATCTCACACTGAGAAGCAGGTTAAATAAACTGCAGTGAGAGAGAAGGCAGCTGCTCAGCCTTGAAATCTGTATTTAGTACCAAGGCATTATACTTCAGTGTGTGACATCATTATCATTATTACTGTGGTCGTGCAACAAAATGTTGCAGTGTGAAGCACTCATGTCATGTTTAGTGTTCTAGCTGGCTAGTCATGCCCTCTTCCAGGATACTCCATTCCTTCCACCACCACCTAGTATTATGCCCCACCCAACAGTCAGCCAACATTCTGTGCCCACTGAGCGTCCCCAGTACTCATAGGGCTATCATTCCCCACTGCCACATTAGAGTTTTTTAAAAATATAAATATGTTTGTACTTCTGCAAACCTTGTGGGTCCCTGAAACATGCCCCCCCCCTTGTGTGTTGATGATACTGCTCTGGCTACAGAAGGAGAATGAATTCACTATTAGAATAGAGGTTGATTTATTTATTACACACATGCATACAGTGTTGTCAATGTACCTAGTGTCTTATTAAAGCTGAAATCCTATGCATGCTTACCTGGAAGAAGTTTTTAGCTGAACTCAGTGGGGCTTACTTCTGAGTAAACTTATACAGTAGATAGTCTTGCCACCGTCAGTTACATAGACAAAAACAGTCAGGTCTCTGAACCCTAAGAGCTTACAATCTAAAACAGACAATTGTTTTAACTGATTAACTGATGTTAACCTCCTTCACCTCTCTGAAGTTTGCTTTAGGGACAGCGAACATTTTATGGAAATTATTCCAGTGGATTAAAGGGCTCTGTCATCTTAGCACAACAAATCCACTTGTTTCAAATTGAAAGAAAACACACCAGACTTTTTGTAATATGAGAAGTGATGGGGAAATGCGTTGGAAAATATGGGACTGATGAATGACTACATGGGAAGATGTGTAAGCAAATCAGGATGAATGCAGGATAAATGCTTATATAACTGCCATATAACTACCCCATAAACAAATCAGAATTAATGTTTGGTAAGGACCAGGGAGCCAGTGTGGTATAGCGGTTAGGGTGTTGGACTACAACCTGGGAGACCAAGGTTCGAATCCCCACACAGCCATGAAGCTCACTGGGTGACCTTGGGCCACTCACTGCTTCTCAGCCTCATGAAAACCCTGTTCATAGGGTTGCCATAAGTTGGAATCGACTTGAAGGCAGTACATTGAAGGCAGTGAGAGCAGCAAAGAAGCAATACTTTGCTGTCTCTATTCAGTCATCTCTTAACCGCCCAGCGGAACTTTATAAAGTTGTCCGGGGACTTTTACACTCTGGTCCCCAGGACGCAATAACACCATCAATTGCCCGCTGTAATGAGTTTGCGCGACACTTTCGTGATAAGATCATGAACATCCGCCGGGACCTTGACTCCATTATTGTAGCAGTTGATCCTAATGAGGTGTCCAGAGCACAGTCTTGTCCTGTTTTACTGGATGAGTTTCAGTTGGTACAGCTCGAGGATGTGGACAAGGTGCTTGGACAGGTGCGGGCGACCACTTCTGCTCTGGATCCTTGCCCCTCATGGCTAATAAAAGCTAGCAGGAATGGAACAGCCGGCTGGGCCAAGGAGGTGATTAATGCCTCTTTACGAGAGGGAGTGGTCCCACCCTGCCTGAAACAGGCGGTGGTGAGACCGCTCCTAAAAAAACCCTCCTTGGACCCTGATAATTTGGACAACTATAGGCCGGTAGCAAATGTTCCATTCCTGGGCAAGGTCCTAGAGCGTGTGGTCGCTCGCCAACTCCAGGCTCTCTTGGATGAAACTGATTATCTGGACCCATTTCAATCGGGCTTTCGGCCGGGGTTTGGTACAGAAACGGCCTTGGTCGCCCTGTATGATGACCTCTGTCGGGAGAAAGACAGAGGGAGTGTAACTCTGTTGGTTCTCCTTGATCTCTCAGCGGCGTTTGATACCATCGACCATGGTATCCTTCTGGAGCGACTTACGGATTTAGGAGTGGGAGGCACTGCTTGGCGGTGGCTCTGCTCCTATCTCGGGAATCGTCTCCAGAAGGTGATGCTGGGGGAACATTACTCGAGTCCCTGGGTACTCCAATATGGAGTCCCGCAGGGTTCAGTTCTGTCCCCCATGCTTTTCAATATCTATATGAAGCCGCTGGGTGAGGTCATCAGGAGTTTTGGAGTGCGTTTCCAGCAATATGCTGATGATACGCAGCTCTACTACTCCTTTTCATCTTCGTCAGGTGAGGCTGTTGATGTACTAGACCGCTGCCTGGCCGCGATAATGGGCTGGATGAGAGCTAATAAACTGAAACTCAATCCTAACAAGACTGAGATGCTGTTGGTGGGAGGGCCCTCTGCCCAGATGGTTGACGTTCGACCTGCCCTAGATGGGGTTACACTCCCCCTAAAGGAGCAGGTACGTAGTTTGGGGGTCTTATTAGATCCTCTCCTGTCACTTGAGGCTCAGGTAGCCTCGGTGGCACGGAATGCATTCTACCAGCTTCGGCTGGTAGCCCAACTACGACCCTATCTGGACAGGGAGAATCTCGCCTCAGTTATCCATGCTATGGTAACCTCTAGATTGGACTACTGTAATGCACTCTACGTGGGGCTACCTGTGAAGACGGTTCGGAAACTTCAGCTAGTGCAAAATGCTGCGGCCAGAGTTCTCACTGGGACAAAGAAATTTGACCATATAACACCTGTCCTGGCGCAGCTGCACTGGCTACCGATATGTTTCCGGGCCAGATTCAAAGTGTTGGTTCTTACCTATAAAGCCCTAAACGGCATCGGACCGCAATACCTGGTGGAACGCCTCTCTCGCTATGTACCTACCCGTTCACTACGCTCGATGTCGAAGGCCCTTCTCCGGGTCCCAACTCATAAAGAGGCCCGGAGATCAACAACTAGATCTAGGGCCTTCTCGGTGGTGGCCCCCGAACTATGGAATGCCCTCCCAGACGAGATACTCCTGGCGCCTTCTTTGTTATCTTTTCGGCGCCAGGTAAAAACCTACCTTTTCGCCCAGGCTTTTTAAACATTTTAAATTTAATTTTAAACCTAATATGGATTTTAATTTATAAACTCAATGGCAATTCTATTTCGGATTTTTATCATGTTTAATGTTTTTATAATTGTATTATATTTTTCACACTTGCTCATATTTTAATTGTGATTTTATTTGTTGTACACCGCCCTGAGAGCTTTCTGCTATAGGGCGGTCTAGAAATGTAATTAAATAAAAATAAAAAATAAAAAAAATAAATTTACATTTAAGGACCAGGCATAGTCTTTCCCAACCAGTGTGCCTCCAGATGTTGTTGGACCACAATTCCCATCTTTCCTGACCATTGGCAATGCTGGCTGAGGCTGATGGGAGTTGTGGTCCAACAACATCTGGAGGCACACTGGTTGGGAAAGTCTGGTCTAACCACTGTGAAAGATTTGTGTAAAGAGATCAGGATGAATGCTGAATAAATGGAGTGTCTGGAGGAGGCCTTAGAATCTATTTGAGAACAGCATTATCATAAAGTACACTTGCCTGCTCAGAATAACAACAGGCTTGGAATTCCCTTCCATTACTATATCTGTAGAAAGGCTCATATTCCCAGTGTGTCTGGAGGCTGGCTCAAATGTAGGCCTACTCTCCTCAGCCTTAGATACAGTTGCTAGGTTTCATGAATCTGCATACACAACATACATTTAAAGCACATGGGCATGGACTGCCTTCAAGTCAATTCCAACTTATGGCAACCCTATCGATAGGGTTTTCATGGTAAGCAGTATTCAGAGGTTTAGCATTGCCTTCCTCTGAGGCGGAGAGGCAGTGACTGGCCCAAGGTCACCCAGATGATGATTTGAAAAATCCATGCAACCACTCAGACGTCAAAATGGTCTCTCAGGTGTTCTCTTACTTTATTTAGGGAATAGTAAGGTGGTTTACAACCATTTAAAATTGCAGAAGATTTGCAGAAGTATAAAAAAAGTTATTGCGACAAAAAAAAAACCACCCTAAGGGAACGGGAAACCATGAGATAGCTCAATGAGGTCTGAGCATGCTCAGTGGGCATGGAATGCTGATTGATTGCTGGGGGGCGGGGAAATGGAAAACCAGGATAGTAGAATGGAATGGAGTATCCTGGAAAAGGGCATGGCTAGATGAAAGGAACCCTGAACCAAGAGCATTCCACACTGCAACATTTTGTTACAGCCTCGCAGGTCGCACGTGACCATTCTGATACTCGTCTAGATGCCTTTGTTAATGGGAATTCAGATTCACGTCTCAGGCCACTAGCTGTTGCACATGAACAGGTATGAGGAGTTAAGGCCAGGCATGCCTCTACAGCTGGATTGCATAAGCATTTGCTGCGACAGGGCACACAATCTAAGAATGTTATTGGCTATGTTATCATCTCTCAGTCTCAGGTCAAGGAGGTAGAGACTCTGTGGTCAGTAGGAGGTGTTTAAGTGCACCCCATTGGATTTCTCCACTTGGCAGGCCTGGCCAATAAGAGACCGAAGAAATATTTCCAGTGATTGCCTATATGCAAAGGCAGTCAGGGGAGCAGCTTCACATTGGTTGCAAATCCTGCTTGCAAGCCACAAGTGGAGGCCCAAAGTAGCCAAACCTGTAATTTTCGGTTTGACAGGAGCATGGTATGGGACTGCAGTGGTTAGAGAAGAGGTGTCTATTTCCAGCTATGTCACGGACCTGGTGGACAACCTCAAGGGAAGAAAAATCAGATGTTCGAAAAGAATGTGGAGCTAGGCTTTTGAGGGATGGATTTTACAGTGCACATACAAAAGTAGACCAGCCCCATGGGAGGAAAAACTGAAAATAAAGGGTAGGAAATAATGTATGCATGAGCCACTGGTCTCAAGTTCAGAAAAAGAATCTGTCTACTAAAACCATATATAATAAGCAATGCATTTTGCATCACCCACCCACCCTAAAATAGGTGTGAAGGTCTAGTGTGAAGCTCACTGGGTGGCCTTGGGCCAGTGGCTATCTCTAAGCCTTACTTAATTGACAGAAGTGATGTGAGAATAAAATGGGTGTGTGTGTAAGGTAGAACCATCTATGCTGTCTTGATCTTGTTGGAGAAAAGGTAGGATATAAAGTGAAGTGAAATGAAATGAATAAATAAAGCTGCTTTCAAACTTCAAATGGAGAATTATATTGTATGTGTGCATACCAAGGCTCATTGCAATATCTTCATGTTCCTGGGAGATCCTGCATTTCAGTGTTGCAGGCATGGGAGGTCATGCTGGGGTTTTGAACTTGAGAAGAATAATGTTGCCCTAAACATGCACAGCAATTTTCACTCCAATGTCTCAAACTTTGTCAGGTATTACATTACAATATAGCAGGCGTGGGGAACCTGTGGCCTTCCAAATGTTGTTGGACTCTGATTCCCATCATCAGTGAATTGGCCGCTGGCTGGGGGTGATGGAAATTGCAGTCCAACAACATCTGGAAGGCCATAGGTCCCCCCATCCCTGCAATTTAGCTCGCATTTTCCTTCCTCCACTGAAATCGAGACAGAGGCGAAGCTGGTTTTCAATCTGGAAGTGTGGAATTGTGTCTTGAACATGAATCCCAAATGTCATTTCAGTGGTGTTACATTTATTAAAAAGATTTCTAGTAGGCTGTCAGTGGGTGGTTTACCAAATTAAAATTGCAATTCCAAAACAAAGATTTCACAGCCAAAGAGCAATGACCACAAATTTAAAACAACGTACAGCCAGTCATAAATGAACCAAGCAATAAAAAACCATCAGATTAAAACTAATATTTTAAAAATTATCTTAACTAAAAACCGAATGGAACAAATGGGTGTTCAAGGCTTTTGTGATTACTGATCAGGGATGGATAATCTGTTTCCAGTCTGTGTGAATTTTGCATATGTTCAGTCATAGTTCTGTCCTACTTCCTCATTAATCTGTGATTTCTTTCTTTTTACGTCCACATGAAGATTCAAAATGCTTCTGTAAACAGTGTTTTATCCCAAAAATATATGAAATACCTATTTTATTTTGATACTAATGGTGATTTCTAAATGTATTTCTCCTAAAATACACGTCTTTTTATGCATGTTAGAATTTTATTGCAAAAATTGGAGAAATGCAGACTCTGAAGGATAATTATGTTCTTCCCTGTCTATTCGTCTGGGAGGTGTAAATTAGGTTGCTTCACTTAAAACGGCAGACCTAACAAAATTCTCCTCCATCTCTAGGGCTCCCAAATGGAAGATAAGATACCAAACTGATATGAGGGAGAGAGGAAGAGAGAGATCGAAGAGTTAGCAATCCAGAATCCAGAAAGTTTTGCCATAGATGTTGGTCTCAGGAAACGCCCAAGAACTCAACATGCCCGTATTTCGTCATATCCAAAATAGTTCACCCAATGCAATGTATATATTATATATTGTCAAACCAAGAACACTATAAGCAATCATCTCGTATTTATTACAAGCAGACAGAATTCTAATTATGCCAATTCATGTCGCCAAACACCTCCTCTAAATGGGTCTGGAAATGAAGGGATTGGTTTGTACTAGTAATTATGGTTTACCATTAAATTACTTCCCCCCTCCCCCCACCATTTCATCCAGGTTAAATTGGCCATGGCTGAGTTTATATTTATATTTATCCGACCAGGAGCACGCAATCCAAACAACAGGAGACCGGGTGGGGCACTGAGTAGGACTGCAATTAAAGTATGGGAAGGTTTGTGGGTTTTCAGAGGGGCTAATGCTACCAGCTCCCTTTACAGGTGAAAGTTGCAAACGTGGGAAGGAAGTAATAAGAACACACACACATACAGAGAGAGAGAGACTCTGAGCATGTATGGAGTGCCCCTGTTGAATTATCACAGCCTGCCCACACACACATTTCAGATTGGGAAAGAAGTCTTCAAAGCCAGGAGATGTGGCTTTCAGGGGGCTTAATCCATGACATCTGTCTTTTCAGAAATTAGCACTGATTCACACAACCTTTTTAGAGTGGCAAGATGCAGGTTTGGGGCAGGAATAAGAAAACTTCCTCCATTTTGTTCCTTTACTGTTTCATTCTGCCCTGAATCATACTCATAGTCCCCCAAATACATTCACTCATGCACTTACATTCATGCACACACATATATATCTACTCATAATCATGCACACACAGGATCATCCCTAGTTAAACCCTGAAGTGATTGTTCATTGGCCTTACTACAATTCCTTATGTCTGGTTGGCAGATAGTGGCATGGTATTTGCTTATTGATCCAGTCCAGATCTAGCAAACATCAGAAAGCCACTAACATCATATCCTCTTAATTTTGTACAGATAAAACTAACTTGTAACACTCTAAATTGGTTTGGTTACTATTTTAATAGTAAAGCAAGGCATGAATATTAACGAAACTAAAATCATGTCTGTCCCAGTAAATTCACTGATTCATTGAAACATTGATTAAAGCCAGAATTGCTACCTTGCTGAAAAAGAATTAGTATGGCTTCTGCAACAGAACTTCCTGCCTCATGAAGCTTTTAGAATTCTTTGACATTGTTAAAAAAAACCCATGTAGATAGAGGTGACCCAGGAGACATTATATGCTTGGAAGGGTCCTCACCCCAAACTCCTGAATAAGCTGTCATTTAAGGCTCCTCCAGGCTGATTTTTTTTCCAGGTGTATTGCAGGTGTAGATCACTGATGCAGAAATAGTGTATTAGTGGTGGATTTAGGCAGGACGTCCCCGTTATCATTCCACTTTATTAGTCATTCTGTGATGCTTCCCCACTGTTATTGCATTATTGCTGTCTGGAGTGGACAGGCACTCTCGTCTTATAATGCAACAAAAGCAGGAAGTTGTAGGACACTCACCGATTGGAAACGAAATACTATGTTTGCTCAAAAACGTTTGCAGGTGCAAAAAACTGGGATCATATGTAAGTGCTCCAATACCATATAAGCACAAATAATCATGGATAAAAAGGGCATTTGGAGGAACCCAGAGTAAGGGGGCGGATCTTCTTGGAATCAGTAATTCAATAAAGAACTGGAAGTAGAAGGTATGAATGAACAGTCAGTTCTCACAAAGGAGAGAGGTAACAAGTCCCCGTCCCCCCGGCCAGGGGTCTGTACTGGGACTAGGGTGATATTGATTCTCCCTGAAGTCAATTGTGACTTTTTGTGGGAGGGGCACTAGCCATGGTGATGGTTTTTGACATTCCCCCCTCCCCTTTAAACAATTTAGAAGTTACCAAAGCTACCAGCACAGAAAGCAGGTTTTACCTTTTTGTAAAAAAAATATTATTATGGCGCAGGCTAGGGTACTTTGTACATCTTTGTGTTCAGATCTGCATGACTTTAGGAAAAGACAGACCCAGCAATGAGCAGAACCATTCGCTTCATAATTATAAACCTCGTACAAAATATGCCTTAAGCTGGTCAGACTATGGGGGAGGGCGAACAACTCTTCCTGCCCACGCCCTGTGGCCTGGAAGCACGACGGCAGAGGCTCCATGGGACCAATGAAATGAATTTGTTGTGGCTTCACTTATCACTTTGCAAAAACCCACGGAGGCTCTCTGGATACGACATGGTCACGATTTCCTGTTGCTATTTCAGCCTGGCTCCATCCGAACAGGACAAATGACTGCAATGACAAGAACAACAACAGCAACAAAAGGGGGGGGGAGGCACAATTATTATTGTCCCTCAGGGCCACTTCAAACATTTCAATGAGACAGGTTTGCCCAAGCAGGCCTGTGGAGGTGATCTGCATGCAAACTCTGGGCTGAGCATTTTGCAGATTCCTGGCACATATGAGCCCTGTCTGTACCTGTGACAAAACAGGTGTGTGTACAAAGAGATCTATGCATGCTTTCTTCTAAGCAGATGGATTACCCGTGTGTGTGTGTGTGTGTATGTGTTGTGTGTGTGTGACATCTAAATAAAGACTGAAACATCCAAGCTGCTGCCCTTACCCCCTCCTCCCCCCTTGCTGTTTTCTAATCCAGGTACACAGCAGGTGGGGTCAGAAGGTGTACCAAACCATACTCTGTTGTGCTGTTTTTATCACATGGAAAATTTATTCCAGTTGTCCAGATGGGGAACTGAGGCTGAGAGAGAAAGAGACTTGGCCAAGAAGACCACCCAGGGAGTCCATATGGCAGAGGTGCCAGGGTTTTTTAGGTGCTGTTCAGGTTATAAAAGTGGTCACTGTTTAGTTTCTTTAAAAGAGAGCTCAAACTGGCCTGTAAATAGTACTCTAAGTCTGGCCTGAGTAGGGCTGCCATGATTTCCTCACGGCTCTGCCAACATTTTTACCAATTTCCGCTCCTCATTACCTCCAGGGCCCCTAAAAAGCATCACCGGATGCTTCCCCTCCCCAATTTGAAGTATTGTTAAAAGCCCAGTAGCAGACAGGATAGTTTCTCTTGGTCACTTGGCAACCCTAGTACAACACAGACGTCCTGTGGGTTGACAAATTCCCGGCTCTACAAGGAGGTTTACACCTGGTGCTAGTCAGAATAACTCCCCCACTAAAAGACCAAGTCCGCAATTTGTCAGCGCTCCTAGATTCGGTGCTGACTGTGGAAATCCAGGTAACATCGGTAGCCAGGAGCGTATTTTATCAGCATCATGTGGTGTGCCCACTGTGGACCTTTCTGGAGTGGACAGGCTTAGCCATAATGATCCATGCTCAGCTTACGTCCAGACTAGACTACTGTATTGTGCTCTACGTGGGGTTGCCTTCAAAGCTCACCAGAAGGTGAATGGAGTATTGCTATGTTATTAGAGCTCTGACTCTTAACTGATTTTTTTACACTTGTCATTTTTATTGTTGCAAGCCATTCTGGATGGGCTTCGCTAGGAAAAGTTGCATATAAATATGTTAAAATAAAATAAAAAATAGTCGTGTGGAAAAACTGTCTCCAGGTCTTTAAAGCTGTAGATAAATTGGAATGAGTTCAGCGGAAGGCCATGAAGATGGTCAGCAATATGGAAAACAAGTCCTATGACGGAAGGTTGAATGAACTGGGTAGGTTTGCTTACCCTGGGGAAGAGAAGACCCTCTTCAAAGACCTGAAGGGCAGTCCTGCAGAAGAGGGCATCTCTGCTACCCCAGAGGATAGATCGAATGGGATTGTTAGAGGAAGATGGTACATTACATGAAAGTTCTTGAGTGAGGCTGGGGATGGAACCTCAGGCCAGGAGGCCACGTGTGACCCTCTAAGGTTTGAGACTGTCCTCTTGCACCACCACCTCCCTAGCCGCCTCCCTTCTCCCCAGGCCATGCACCTCATTGGCCCTGCTATGCCCTCTCCTTGAGTGTTCTTGCCTGGCTGGAATGTGTCCCGGAACTCTGACCATGCCTCTTGCTGGCCTGGCTGGTGGATGGAGAGGGGCGAGTGAGTATTCTAGAAACTAGCCTGTTGTACAAAAGTCAAATTTACATTTGTTGCTCCACCCATTTTGCCTCTGGCCCCACCCACCATTGGCTTGTGGTGCTTGGAAGGCCATCCAGAAGGGCATGCAGGTGGCCCTTAGGCTGAAAAGGGTGCTCCACCCCTGTTCTTGAAGATAAGAGCAGTTCAGGAATGAATAGCCAGTTAGATGGAGGACTATGGGCCTCTCCTTCACTGGATGTCTTCAACAAAAGGGCACATGTGAGCAGTATCTCACTGCAAATGCACTCCTTTTACCTTTGAATGTGGTTAGAGTGGTCAACACAGCAAGCTCAATTCAAGCGGAAAAGCTGGTTGTTTTCCACACATACCTGTGGGCATTCCAGTGGGTTGGATTAATCCCAATGTTTGCTTGCTGCCCCGCCTTCTGATCTGCTATCCCTTCATTTGCAAATGAGCTGGGCGTGTGTAATTGTGCACTTCTGGAGCAGAGCAGGAGTGGAGGAGAGCAGAGTAGCCAGACCCTCCACCTGATGGGAAATTCTAGCTCTGTATTTCCCGCCTTGAGCAGGAGGCTGGAGTCATAGAATCATAGAACAGTAGAGTTGGAAGGGACCTACAAGGCCATCAAGTCCAACCCTCTGCTCAATGCAGGAATCCAAATCAAAGCAGTCCCGACAGATGGCTGTCCAGCTGCCTCTTGAATGCCTCCAGTGTCAGAGAGCCCACTATGTCTCTAGGTAATTGGTTCCATTGTCGTATGGCTCTAACAGTTTGGAAGTTTTTCCTGATGTCCAGTCGAAATCTGGCTTCCTGCAACTTGAGCCCATTATTTTGTGTCCTGCACTCTGGGATGATTGAGAAGAGATCCTGGCCCTCCTCTGTGTGGCAACCTTTCATGTACTTGAAAAGTGCTATCATATCTCCCCTCAGTCTTCTCTTCTCCAGGCTAAACATGCCCAGTTCTTTCAGTCACTCGTCATAGGGCTTTGTTTCCAGTCCCCTAATCATCTTTGTTGCCCTCCTCTGAACCTGTTCCAGTTTGTCTGCATCCTTCTTGAAGTGCGGAGACCAGAACTGGACACAGTACTCAAGATGAGGCCTAACCAGTGTTGAATAGAGGGGAACTAATACTTCACGTGATTTGGAAACTATACTTCTGTTAATGCAGCCTAAAATAGCATTTGCCTTTTTTGCAGCCACATCGCACTGTTGGCTCATATTCAGCTTGTGATCAATGACAATTCCAAGATCCTTCTCACATGTCGTATTGCTGAGCCAAGTATCCTCCATCTTATAACTGTGCATTTGGTTTCTTTTTCATAAGTGTAGAACTTTGCATTTATCCCTGTTGAATTTCATTCTGTTATTTTCAGCCCAATGCTCCAGCCTATCAAGATCCCTTTGAATTTTGTTTCTGTCTTCCATGGTATTAGCTGTGCCCCCCAGTTTTGTATCATCTGCAAATTTGATAAGCATGCTCTGTACCTCCTCATTCAAGTCGTTAATAAAAATGTTGAAGAGTACTGTGCCCAGGACTGAGCCCTGTGGTACCCCACTCATTGCTTCTGCCCAGTTTGAAAAGGAAGGAGTCGATGGCCTATAGGTCTCCCTTCAACACTATGATTCTACAGCAGGGGAGAATCTGAAGAGTTCCCCCCAATATTACAGGTAACCAGAGAAAGGTGAAGAGAATCAGGTCAGCAATAGTGAATTGACAAACGTTTTCATCCAATCCTGTAATTGTCAGTGAGAACGGAAAGTTGGGGATGCACCATTTAGTTTCAAGTCAGGAGGGGATTACAAGGCCATACAGATCAGCATCTGAGCAAGAGATGTGTTCCTTTACATTGTGTGAGAGACTCGGAAAAGCACGAATTATGTGTGGTGGTAAAGCACATTAACTAAAGCAGGAGTCGGTTTTCAAGTGATCTTTAAAGCGTTTGAAAACACAGATGTCATTTCAACCCTAGTAATGGGAAAAAGCACTGCGTACTGAATTTACCCATGTCAGAGACACCTATCACTTTCTGGTAGGATTCAATCATATCCTGGCAAATTCAGGTTGTGCAATTATAGCTGATTATAAACAAATTGTAGTTTGTCTTGCGTGACAAACCTGCTTCCCCAAAATACTGGACTTCTTGCAACAAGAAAAGTGATAGGAAAATGTGGGATAACTCTTGCTTTGACACAACTTCACCTAACCTCTCCAGAAACAAATCAGGATGAATAAATAAAAAGGCCATTTGGAAGTGCCAAGACTCTGTTAAAGGCACACAAGCAAGAGTGGGGTGGGGAGTGGTGGAGAAATGGTAACTGGACTGTCTTCTGCAGTGGTTAGACTGCCGGGGTCTAACCTGAGAACAACATTCCCTTCTGGGCCACCTTCTGGGAGCCAAATGCTGATGATGGGCAGAGCCAGAGGCAAAAGTGGGTGCAGCAATAAATGTAAATTGTACAGTTGGCTAGTTTACCCAACACACACACACCTCTCTATCCTCCATCCAGGCAAGCAGCAAACATGATCAGAGTTCAAGAATACATTCAAGACATCAAAAAACAATTGTGGAGGGTGCAAAGCAGGCCTGGTGAGGGGGTGGGCAGGGCTGTTATGGTGACAGCACTTACTGGTACAGAGTACCGGCACCTCTGCTTTTTACTGCCCATGCCAGCCATTTTATGCTGGCGCCCACAGTACTTTTATCAAGATATGAGTATCGGCACCACATTCTTACCAAAAAAGGCACTAGGTGTAGCTTGGGAGGGGGGGTGGCCTGGAGAGAGTCTGAAGGCTCAGACAGAGAGGCCTGGAGGGCCACATTTGGACCCTGGGCCTCGGTTTCCCCATCCCTGGGCTAGAGTGTCAGACGAAGACTTTGGACAGCAGGGCTCAAATCCTAACTCAGCCATGAAGCTCATTGGGTGACCTTGGGACAGTCACTCTCTTTCAGCCTAACCCTTTCACAGAGAACCATCTTTGTACACCACCTTGAGCTCCTTGGAGAAAAGGTGGGGTATAAATGTAATAATAATAATACATACAGCTCCTCCTATCCTACTCAATTTTTAAATGTTTTTAGATGTTTTTATTATTTTTAAAAGCTTTTAGATGTTCTTAACTGTTTTTAAATGTCTTAAATATGTTTTTGCTTTATTTTTAATTGTATTGTTTTATTACTTCGCTGCTTGCCACCCTGGGCTCTTTTGGGAGGAAGGGCAGGATTGAAATTTGATAAAATGTAAATATAAATAAATAAATTCCTCTCTGGATTTGAACATCGGACTGCATGTCATTCTGTGAAATGTATCCTCAAGGCTGTGAGATCTGCAGGGCCTGTGGATATTTACCACGGTGGAGAAACTTACCTCTGAATTCCTAGCCCTGACTTGGACACTCCCTCCTCTCTGTTTTGTCATGTGATAGGATGGTAACAGCTGAAGCCACAGAACTGGAGCCCGCTAGGGGCCATCTCCCAGAATACCTCTCAGGACTCAAGACATCTGCCACCACCATAACCTTCTCTATGAATCTGCATGCTTTGTAAAGACCCTGGCCATTCCCCACATCCTGTATCTAAGGGGCTTTCAGGACCTTGGTCTGAAATCTTGGCCAATGCTACCTCACAGACTCCATGTTATGTTTGGCTAGAGAATCGCTGTTTCCCTTACTGGTTCCTCTTAAGGCCTATGTGTGAGGTCTCTCTTTCTCCATCCCCCTTCCCTCTTCCAAAAAGGCAGCTCCAAATGTGTTTTTAGTAGAATCTATGTGGCCCATGAGCCACCTGGCAACTGCCTTCCCTTCCCCGATTTTCTCTTACATATCCTGGCTTCTGATTCAACTTCTTCTCTCCAACATAGTCTCTCTTGGGACAGGGGCTGCTTTCTAAATCTGCTAACAATTTACACATAACAACATCTCCTCGCCTTCCAGAGAGTAACCCAGATGAATTAGGATGCATGGGTGACTCTTTCTTGCCATCTTGTTCTCTCTTCCCCACAAAACCCTAGAGCAGTTTATCATCCTTAAAGAGTAAGGCTGCGTACACAGAATACCATACACTTAACAGCACATTTAAAGCACATGGCTTCCCCCAAACAGCCCTGGGAACGGTGGTTTGTTAAGTGTGCTGGGAATTGTAGCTCTGTGTGGAAAAACTACAGTTCCCAGGATTCTTTGGGGGAAGCCTTGTGTTTTGAAAGTATGGCATGTATGCAGCCTAAGACCTAATGTATGTAGGAGGCGTAGAAGGGCCCCTTGCAAAGTAGGCAAGGCCTCCTATTCTGCAACTTTAAGGCTATAATTCTGCAGGGGTGGGCAAGCTGCAGCCTGGGGGTCGCAAGCAGCCCTCAGCCTAACTTTGTGCAGGTGGCAAGAAGGGGGAAAGGGGGTGCCCTGCCCAATGTGGGCCCTGGCATGCAACCCTCCCAACAAATATGCACGTTGGCATGCATGTACACCATAATTTAAAGCTCTTACTTTCCCCAAAGAATCCTGGGAAATGTTAAGGGTGCTGGGAATGGGACCACTGTCAGGGCTAAATTACAGTTCCCAGGATTCTTTGGGGGAAGCCATGGGCTTTAAATCTATGGTGTGGAGGCAGGCAAGGAGATGATCCCCCTCCCTGCTCTATAGACGTTCCAGTCCCACTGAACTCTGTAGGAATTGCTTCTGAGCAACCGCATGGAGGTCTCGCCTATAAATCTGCAACTGAAATGGGGAGATGTGATGAGATAGCCCTAGTTTCTTCCTCTTGTTCCCAATCCTGACATTGTTTTACCTATCCCCCTCGGAACCCACCTGCTGTACCTTAAAAAGTGTAATTGCTGGATCTTGGAGATTAAAGTACTGGAGGGCTTAGAGGGAGAGAACAGATTTATTCGAGGAAAGGGATGGAAAGCAAATTAATCATGGTAGGCAAATGCAATCAATTTGAGGGCAAAAGCAGGAAAAGGGCAAAATGAACGTACTTCTGGAGCATAAATTAGTTGTTAATCATAGAAAGCAATGAAAGCAATTGAGGGAGGTAAAGGTGGGTGTGGGTTGGTTCTTACTGCTTCTTAATGGATCAGAAAAGAATAAAGTCACAGCTTCTTCATTAAAGGATAAATGTTTATTTATTTATTTATTTGCTTTGGCAATGCCCGTTTTTATACTTTAGCCACACTGACGTGACATGTGGCCCCCGGAGGGTTGGCCATGGGACAATGTGGCCCTTGGCCCAAAGCCACCCCAGTTCTTGGACTTGGGTCAGGAAATATAACTTTTTAAAAAAATGCCAGCTGGCTTCTATTGTGCCTGGTCTTGAGCCTATGAAATTCTAATGGAGCTCTTGCCACCTTTGATGTGCTTAGAGGACTTGCAGCAAACACATCCCTTGCATATTACTCACACTTATTTCTATCCAGAATTTCTTCGTTGTAGAAATGGCAGTATTTACAGTATGGCAGCTTGTCACCAGGAGAACTTGTCCGTACTGAGTAGCGGCTGGTGGGGCAGTGGAATCCACTCTGGGTTTTAGTCCGGATTTAGTAGTGCTGAAACACCTTGAACAGCTCCTTGAAAGTTTACACTAAAACCCGATATGATTTCACTGTCCCACTGATATGAAGCCACCATCCACCACTGGTTGAAAGAAGAGAAGATGCAACTATATAGCTGTCCTCCAGACAGCCTGCTTATTGAGTATTCATCCTGATTTTCTAGCACAACGCTCATATAGAGATAAAGACAATGTCTGGTCTTTCTTGAGCATTCATCCTGATTTTTATAAGGCAGTTATATGGCAATGAGTGTTCATCCTGATTTACTTGCATGGTGGTTAAAGTTCTTCCTATTAATCATTCATTTATCCCACACTCTTTCATGCATTTCCCTGTCACTTTACTAACCGCAAAAAGTCCACATTTCTTTTAAAGTGAATTTGTTGCACCACCAGAGCATGCACACCATATATCGAAAGCTACTGAACGCACATTATTTCCCCCAAAGAATTCTAGAAACTGTCATTTGTTGGGAGTGCTGGGGATTATAGCCCTGTGATGGGGTAAATTACAGTTCCCAGGATTCTTTGGGGGAATTAATGTGCTTTCAGTGTATGATATGTACAGAGAGTGCTTTAATTCTCTTTAACTATGCAAACTTATTATCATGTCCACACCATACATTTAACGCATATGGCTTCCCCCAAAGAATCCTGTAAACTGTAGTTTACCCCTCACAGAGCTACAATTCCCAGCACCCTTAGCAAACTATTTATTTATTTATTTGTTTATTTATTTGTTTATTTATTTATTTATTTTGTATCCCGCCCTTCCTCCCAGCAGGAGCCCAGGGCAGCAAACAAAGCACTAAAACACTTTAAAACATCATAAAACCAGATCTTAAAATACATTAAAACAAAACAGCATTAAAATCATTTTTAAAAAAACAACTTTTAAAAAGGATTAAAAACATTATTAAAAAACATATTAAACAATTCTGACACAGATGCAGACTGGGATAGGTCTCAACTTACAAGGCTTGTTGAAAGAGGAAAGTCTTCAAAAGGCTCTGAAAAGATAGCAGATGGCGCCTGCCTAATATTCAAAGGGAGGGAATTCCACAGGGTAGGTGCCGCCACACTAAAGGTCCATTTCCTATATTGTGCAGAACAAACCTCCTGATAAGATGGTATCTGCAGGAGGCCCTCACCTGCAGAGTGCAGGGATCGGCTGGGCATATAAGGGGTAAGACGGTCTTTCAGGTATCCTGGTCCCAAGCTGAACTACAGTTCTCAGGATTCTTTGGGGGAAGTCAAGACTGTTAAAGTGGTGTAAGTGCACTTTGAATGTATAGCGCGGATCAGTGGAGGCTGGTCCATTAGGGCTAATGGGGCACTACCTCACCAACGTCTGTCTGCCCTTAGCCAGCACATACCTGCATGCTTTCTTACTTACCGGTCCAGGAGGTGGCACTGCCTGTCACCTTCCTCCCTCTCCTTTGTCTCGGTGTTGTCCTTGTAGAACTCAGCAGGGAGGAGGATGGGGACAAAACCAGAATTGGTTGGCTCTGCCTGTCATTGGCTCTGGCTCTGCCTACTGTTGGGCTCCCTGCTTTCCGCCCCACTGGTCCTAATGGTCACCCGCCACTAGTGGTGTGGGTGTGACCCAGGTCTCTACAGGTGGATCTGCTGTACTGGCGGCCATGCGGAAGAAGGAAAGGAGAGAGAAAGGGCCAACATCCAACAGAGGCGTTGCTCCCCTGTTTTTACTTTGAGACTAGAGATGGTACACAGGAAAAAAAAACCTTCCACATTAAGGATCTGAGCAAATTGCACAGTCCAGAAAGAGGATGGGATGGTGGCTGCATTTTTTCCCCATTCCAACCTCCAGTTTTAAAAGCCAGAAGGAGCTCGCCCTTGTCTAAAATGGAGTGCCATGTATAGCTTGCAGAAATCCTGCATGTTAGCTAGCCGATAATTTAGAACCAGTGTGTTTCCTGTGTGGTATAGATGCCTCCCGGACCACAGGAGTTGAAGTTGTGTGTCTGTGTGGTCGCCAGGGCTTAATCTGTGCAAAGGCCTAGTAGCTATGAAACCTGATTTCAGTGTGTGATGTGTCAGCCCTGGACTGGGCTGCTAAAGTATACAGACAGACACCCAAAGAAACAGGACCTCTGAGCATGTGCAGAGTATTCTCCGCACATCCCGAATAATCACAATCAGACTTTATAATCTGGGACTAGAGGGAAGAGGACTTGACCCCAGAAGAGTTTTTTAGTGCTCAGGTTCAGTCCTGAGAATGTGGTATACTAATAAAGAGAAAACCTCTGAGCATGATCAAAGTATATTTTCCTAAGAAGCAGGTAACCAAGACTAGCTCATACCTCACACTTCAGTTTGTGAGAAAGGAGTTTAAAGGCAAGCTTGAACCACATTACCTCTCATATTTTCAGTCCCACCTGAAGAAGGAAATGCAGAGATAATCCTTGGATATTTAAAAAAAAATGAATTATGGCCACCCTAGCTCACCTGTATTGAGCATCTCCCTACGTTAAACGTACAAGTGGGACCTACAATAAAATATTGCAATCTGTAGTGTTCCTGTTCAGGGTTCCAGCCAGCTGTGCCTTTTTACAGGATACTCCATTCCATTCTCTCCAGGGTTTTCAGATCCCACCCCCAACAGTCAAGCCAGGTTTATATTGCAGCCCCTTGAGTTTGCGAGACAGTACTGTGCTGGAATTTCTTGCAAACACAATTGCTGCTTGTGGGGCACATTGTATAGAATACCACACTATAAATTCCTTGTTTAAAACATGAGTCTGGTCCCACTGGAGAGGTGCCATTGGAAACATAATAAAATTGGGAGGATGTACGTGATGTTTGAAAGGCCTTATTTTCACCCATGTCCATGCATGCAGATATGTGCATTTGCGCAGACAGGTATGTACAGACAGTAGATGTCTCCTCCTCCCCAATGTCATTTTTTCTTACTCACTGACCTTTAAAAATGCATTTGTGGTCCCTGTCACTGAATCTGGAGAGGTCAGCTTGACACAAATTAAAGTATATTTGTTGCATATTTTCCTCCTTCCTATAGGTATCAATGTCTGAACACTTATATATTTGTCCCATTTATTATTGATACTGCTATTGGAATATTTCAGTATGGTTCTGCACTACTCTGCCGTTACTATTCCATCATTATTCCGTCATTGTATTCACATGTATAATTGTATATTTATTAAAATATATATAAGAAATACTCTTAGTATTGAAAATGACAGAAATAAAGTGTTTGAGATAAAGCCAGGAATGTTTATAACTTTCTCCATCTTGTTTGCAAAACCAAGTGCAGTGTCTGTTACATCGCTTGCATGCACTACAGAACCAGCTAGTTGCCCAAGGCCACCAAATGACAGAGTGGTATTTGTTATGATAGCATGGAGAGGATGTGTAGGTGTGAATGAATTTCTCTTTCTAGGGCTTATGGCTGAAACTGGAGGCGTTGAAGGTTATCAAGATGACAACAACTGGGGGGTGTCTGGAATACATCACACATAGACAAATGTTATAATTCTAATGTAAGTCTAAGTACCCTAAAAGAGATCTTGTGACCAGGGCCTTTAATAGGCTCCAAGCTGGCATGGGAAAGAGAAGATGCAGTCCTGAGAACACAGATGTGCCAAGAGACTGATGCCACTACAAGTGCCAGCTGACCGATTGTTGGACACTGGGACTCAGTGAAGATATCAAAAGGACATCAAAACATTATCTGACTCTAAAGACACCCCAACTTCACCAGAAGATTTGAGAGGTTTTCTACCACAGTCTACCACCTGACACTCTGTGAGCTTGCCTCCTCCCCTTCTCCCAAGCCTCTTCTTCCTCACTACAGTATTGATTGGCCACCAGCAACTTGCGTGAGTGTGTGAGTATGAAAGATCAGGACTATTGGGCATATCTAATTTTGCATTTTACCATTCCTGCCATGGGCGACTCACAAGAGCACCCCAGGCTCTGTCAATTGGACATCTTTCAATAAATCTTTTAAAACCTTTTATCTTGGTGCGGTCCCAGCACTGCTTCTCCTCGTTCCGCTGTCTCCTGGCTTGATCACCCAGGAGTGGCTTTGGGTTCATTGGTAAGACCTAATTCCCTGACACTACATGTCAAGCATGGCTGCCTTTACCTTGTACAATGTCCATTTGTCTTCAGTCAGTGAGCAGCACCCGGTCTGCAAATGGTCCCAGTCCTAACTGTCCTGGAGTGGGGGGGGCACACCCAGTCCCCAGCCAAGGTGCACAACATAAACTCATATAACACCATTCCCATAATGCAGTGGTTCTTAACCTTTTCCACGGCCAGCACCCCTTGGATTTCCAAAGTATGCTGTCGTACCCCCTGAAAAAATACCGCTCATTTTTTATTTTATTTTAATTTAATTTAATTTTAATGTGTGTTTTAGCCTAACTTAGCTAACATTAAATGAATTTTTAAAATCTCTTGGACAACACCTTGCACCTCTAGAAAAAGTGTCTCACACCCCCGGGTATACGTGCTCCCCAGGTTAAAAACCACTGCCATAATGGAACTGAAATGGTCATGAGAGTTAGGGGGATAGTGAGTGGGGCACAATGGTAAAGGCAGAGGCAGCCAGCTATCAGAGGCTTTTGATGGCTCCTTCACAAGCACTGCTCCACATAATCCCTGCCATTGCTGATCACTGCACAGCCAGTCGCCTCCTGTTGCTGCTTCTCTCTCTGCTAGTGTATACCTCATTCCCAACAGGATGAGCAGTTCAGTATGCACCTTGCATCTCTTCAAGGAAGCAGCACCGATAGCAGCACTGGAGCTGTGAATGTTGCACAGGTGTGCTTTGAGAAGTGTGTGTATGTGTGTGTGTGTCTATATTTATGTATTTATTTTAAATTAAATTTATATCCTACCCTTCCTTCCAGAAGGAGCCCAAGGTGGCTAACCAATGACAGAACACTAAAAACATCTGTAAAGCATACTAAAAACACACCATATTTAAAAATATCGTAAAAACAACACATCTTAAAAACAAAACATCTTTTAAAAAAACATACTTTAAAAAATCTTTCAAAACATCTTAATAATAATTCCAACACAGATGTGCACTGGTATAAGGTCTCTGCTCCTCTGTTGAAAGAGGAAGGTCTTCAGCAGATTGAGGGTACTGTTCTGCTGGTTCCAGTGCATCTACATCACCCTTTTCTGGAAATGGGCACATGATGCTAGTCAAACCCCACCCTTTTTACTGTAAAACCTGGTGGGATCAACTTGAGTGCTTTTTTAAAAAAGAATTAGCTTCAAAGAGATTTCACAACTGATTGGCAGATCAGCCCGTTCTACCTCCAGGTGTGGCCAATGGAAACAACTAGTGTGCTGACAGCCAGATATAGATGTAGATATAGATATCATTAATATTTCTGTTTGGTCAATGGGAATAAAATAAAGGATAAACCTTCCCACAGATCCACTCTAAGGATGGGGCAGGGGAGGAAGATAATGAGAAAAAGATGCCCCACTGGTTCTGCAGGAAAGAAACGCTTCCTGCCAATGTCAACAGTAATCCTGTGCAGCCAGTGCACATGAGATGCAGAGTGGTAGCAAAACACAATAACTAGAAATAAATAAATAATACTTGGCGTAAAAGCTAGTCTGAGAAGTCTTGGGTCACAAGTAGCAGTATCCACACAAGGGGGGGTGAGCATCATGTGCAGTATGAGGTGGCAAGAAGCATCAATGCCGATCATTTTTTAAAAAACTGTTAATTTGCCCTCAGTCTGCATTCCATGCCCACTGAACATATTCAGTCTTCCCTGAGCTAGTTTGGGGGGCTTTGTTTTCCCATAGGTTTTTTTGAGGAAGGGGGCACTTAGCAAACCTTGGGGGTTCTGCAAGCCTTCTATTATCTTCCACTTTTGCGCAGATGGTCTTGCCTTGACTATATTAGGATCAGCATTCTGAGAATGAGTTCTGTATTTGTATATATTTACTAATATATAGTATAGTCCATGGACCACAAGTGGTCTGCAAACTTCATTTAGGTGGTCTGCAGCGTGTCTGCATTAAATATTCATATTGATCTTAATTATATTTAAATAAATAAATACAATTAAATGCAATATAAAAAATAAAAGAAGCTAGAAAATGCAGTTAAAAACCATACAGCATCTACCACAGTGCATTACAATTGCTGCAACAGGCAGAAAAATGATTAAGGGCCTCCGCCGCGGGGGCATGCATGTGGGTGAAGGAACAACATGCTAGATCCTTGGCTCCATCAGCCCAATTCCTTTTAAACACCTTTTGTGTCATTTTGAGAAGTGATGAAAACAATATAACTAGATGCTAAATGGGATTTACTCCTGGGCATCTGGAACACTAAAGATTATTAAAAACCTGCCCTTTTTAAGCTGATCTCGGAACTTTCAAAAGAAAAAGGCTTAGGAACAAACAGCTCCAAAATGGTGGCAAGAATGGCCAGAACAGCTAAGGAAGATCAAAAGCAAGTATTAGAAGCCGAAAATGATCCAGTCGCAAATCAAATCGTGGCACTTCAAACTAACTTACTGAGAAAATGGGACAAAGTTTTTAAATTACTGGAAGAAAAGATCATGTCACTAACAAATAGAGTAGATGAAATGGCCAAAGTAGCAAATGAAGGACTGGAGATTAGAATCCAACATGTGGATCTGCTTAAAGATATTATTCACAGCCAGGTTGATCTGTTAAATTGTATAGATGACTAGGAGAATCAGGGCTGTTGCTAGACCCTTGGGGTCTGCGGGATTAAAGAGTGGACAGGTCACAAGGACATCATCCAATTATTAATAGGTTGGTGGAAAAATCTATTCCCAGACTAGGACATCACCAAATCTGATATAGAATGCTCTCATCGGAGTCTGGGTCCTCGCCCTAAGAATAACGCTCCTCCCAGTGATATAGTGGTGGCATTCTATAATTTTGCTGAAAAGGAAGCACTCCTTAAAGCTGTATGTGAAAAAGGTCAAATAGAATATGTCAGCTTACCACTTTTTTAACAGGATCTGAGCGCAGAAACATTATGCCGCTATATTAAGGGAGGCAGGCATCAAATTCCTTTGGGGCTTCCTGTTTGCGCTGATGGTAGATGCTGGTGAAGTGTAACATAGAGCTGTAAATAAGAAAGAAGTGGTGAGTCTGCTGGCATTATTCAATATAACATCATCTTGGGATAACGATGAGCTTGAATCTGATGACTTAATCAACATAGTCCTGGCGGGAGAAGACTGGAAAACTTTCCCTCAAGCCACAAAATGCAGAAAACATCCAAAGGAGACATACCCACCTCACTCTCCAATCTTCAGAGAGCCACAAGATCGACATGTACAGGAAAGAAATAACTGTTAAGAGTGGTAAAATAATAGCATCACTTCTCTATAAAGGAGTTGGGGTTTTTTTGGAAAGGAGACAAATTCATGTGGAAGAAGTCTAATTCAACTAATTTGAATGTCTATTTCGTTAGCATATATCTTTTAAAGTTCTATATCTTGTTAACATTTTGTAAGAAAATTTTGGTGCAAAAGGTGTGATTGTGCTGTTCTCTTTAGTGTAAGAGTTGGCGGAGGCAGGGGATACTCAGGTGGTATTACTGATATTTTCTATATAGTTTACAATCCTATCACATCCTCATGCTATATAACCCCCCCCCCCAAAAAAATTGGCCCACTAACAGCAGGTCTGCCTTAGGCAATACCTGCAAGCAGGGAGCTACTTCATGTCTTCATTTAGTTGGGCGCAGGGGTTGGTTGCAACCACAATGAGAGGATACTGTATAATAGAGGCGGTAAAAAGAAAACGTAGAATTGACCCTATTAAAGCCCAATTGTTAAAGGAAGTAGAATTATTAGAAACCAAACATAAGAAAAAGGGCTCCAAAAATATTTTTGATGAACTACACAAAAAGAAAAAAGAACTAGAAGCCTTAGAGTCTAGAAAAATAGCTAAATCCATCTGGTACATAAAACAAAAATATTATGAATCAGGCAATAAAAGTTCTAAACTTCTAGCTCATGCTCTCAAGACAAGCCAACTATCGTCACAAATTCTAGCAATGTCCCATTTGAATAAAGTAACATATGATATTAAAGAAATTAATAAATATTTTGCAGAATATTATACAAAACTATATAGCCCCAAGTCCACCAAGTTAGAAGATATTAGAACATAGCTTCATAGGTTCTCACCTCCTAAACTCTCATATGCTCAGAAAACATTTTTAAATCATAGTATTTCAGAGAAGGAAGTTATAGACTGATAAACTTTTTAAATCAGGATCAAAAAATATTCACAGCTATTATAGCAGCCCAGCTCAATTCAGTGATAACCGACTTGGTGCTCTCAGATCACACAGGTTTCATTAGGGGAAAACATATATCAGATCCCATCAGAGGCTTGCTTAATTTCATACATCATGCTAAATATTCACAGAAGTCGTTGGGAATTTTATTGTTAGATATTTATGAAGCTTTTGACTGTCTGAGCTGAGACTATTTAAAAAGGGTTTTGGAAAAATACCAAGTGGGAGACTGTTTTTTAAAAGTGATAGACAACTATACAGCAAAACTACAGCAGTGGTCCGCACTAATAATCTAGACTCCAATCCAGTACCAGTAAAATGTGGTACGAAGCAGGGGTGTCTTTTATCCCCATTGTTCTTCGCCCTCTCCTTGGAACCGCTGGCTAGAAAAATACGATCTCGCAATAAAATAGCGAGATGCCGGGGAGACGGCAAAGAAGAACTCTTAATAAATCTATATGCAGGTGATATGACTTTAATGTTGGGAAATCCATCTCAAGCAGCCCTGGATCTTAAACTAGTATTAAACGAATCTGCATAATATCAGGGCTTAAGGTCAGTTATGACAAATCTACCATAATTTTCTTCAGACCTACCCTGAAGATCAATTATTGGTTCGTAAATCACTAGGAGTCAACATATGTAACACTGCTTTTAGATATTTGGGGATATTAATACCAAAAAAATTTCAAAACTATTTTCAATTAATTATCACCCATGAATAAAGATATAACAAATTGGAAGAAACTTAATTTATCTGTTCTAGGTAGAATAGCTTCAATACATGTGAAAATAATCCCCAAATTTATTTATTTATTTTGAGTCCTCCCCATACTTATTAATTATAAAACAATTCATAAATGGCAAAGCAAACTAGATACATTTATTTTTCAAAATAAAAAACCAAAATTGGCTGTATCTTCTTTTTATACTCATCCTAATTCTGGTGGATGGGGACGCCCTAATTTACAGTTATATTGTATAGCATTCCACCTTTGACAATTGGGATTTATAATAATGAGAGCAAAAAAGGTTTGCATAAGATTAGAAGAGCAAATGTTAACCTCAGGCAAACTATTTACCTCCATTTTTGCCCATTCGTAACTCTTGATTAAAAAGCATTACAAACCCCTTCGCAAAACTACCTTTACAATATGAAGTAATTGGCAATCTAAATTATCTCGTATTTACTCATCCCTGACTCCTTTTCAAGCTTATCCAAATTTTGGTGATGGTTACTTAAAAAGATGGAGTTGGGAAGAGAAAGGATATTTTCGCCTAAGAGACTTCTTTCCCCAGGGACAACCAGTATCTATCCAACAACTCAAAGTAGATATCCTGACATGGGGATTAGGTTGGTTGCATACTTACCAACTGGAACACACTCTGAATGACCCGCAAGTAAAATCATACGCTACAAAACTCACTACACCTTTTGAAAGGATTATATTGGACAAATGCTTGAGTGGTAAGGGTCTGGTTTCCACTTCAGGGTATATGAAGTATTAGTAGAAAAACAATCAGGAGGATTTTTAGGTTTAAAAAATCAATGGGGAAAAGATCTGGGTTTGGAACTGGACGTACCTGATTGGATAGCTCTCTCTCTAGTTGAATATAATAAAACAATTTCTGCCAATCATAACAAAATTATGCTGAAAATATTTCATAGATGGTATCTTATACCAGTTCATCTCTCTCACATATCTTCGACTATATCACCTTTGTGTTGGAGAGGATGTACCCAAAAAGGAACCTACTTTCATCTTTGGTGGACATGCCCAAAGATTAATACATTTTGGAACAATGTTCACAATGGGCTTAACAAAATCACTAAGGAAAACATACACTTAAGCCCAGAGTTGTTTTTATTATCTTTATTCAAGGGTGAAAATAATAAATTGAAATCCAAAAGCCTTATTGCTAAATTACTACTAGCAGCAAGAATATTGGTATTGAAACAGTGGAAACTCCTAGATAATCTGGATATTCAAGCTTGGTATAGAAACATCTGGATGACTGTGATTCTGCACAAACTCACATTGTATCTCTGGTTCCTGCAAGGTAATGCGAAACCAGAAGCTTTTATGTCTGTGTGGGAGACATTTATAGATCCTGCTACTCAATATGATCTACACGAACAGCTTTCTAAGGCAGCTAGATATATTTAGTTATCCTGAACAATTATCCTAGACCACTTACTTAATGGTTAATCCGGTCTTTTAGTCCTATAGTTTTATAATTGTTGTCTGTTTCTACTGACCCTTTCCTGTATTACTATAATTACCTGTATGATCCCAAATTATACTGGTGGCAAATTATACTGGTGGCAATTGTCAATAATACCCTGTGGCTCCAGGGTGGAAGGGGGTATTGGCTGATTATATTTATTTCTGTACTTTGTTGAATAAGCAATAACAGTTTATTTTTAAAAAAATTAAGCCTCCCCCGACCCTCAGCAATTTTCAAGTTGTCCACAGGGGTGGAGGGATGTTTGGGAACCACTGGAGCTGATGGGAATTGTAGTCCAAAAAATCTGGAAGGCACCAGGTTGGTGAAGGCTGCCTTCAGGCAACACCTGACCAAAGTCTAGGAAATAAATGCCCCCCCACCTCCTAAGGATGATGTAATTGATGTAATCTAGAACTGTGTGTGAAGGGAAACAACAGAAACTGCCGTTTGAGTCCAGGTGTGAGGTAGGCTAAAGGACTCATAACACAGACAAAGCAGAATTTTGGGGAACACTATAAGCCAACCCAAGCAGCTTCTTTCTGAAGATCTGATGTGACAGGTCTGGCTACCTCTTAGAATGTTTTGGCTGTACTTCCATCTATGCTCAGCCTGTATATTTGCAAATAAACTCAAATAATACAAGGCACTACGAACCTCCAACGTTCTCCTTCAATTGATAGTTTATTTGCCTTTTACTTTAAGACACTGGAAATTATTTATACCTTCCCCATCCTTGGTAAACATGCGTTGATGTTGCTTCAGCCCTTCCGTTTGAAAAACAAACATCTCTTGCTACTCTACAGCGGAGCTGACACCTTTTGACTCCAAGATGTTGCCTGACGGTATCACAAAGAAGCAAATACTGTCCCTGGGTCAGAAGAGAGGGCAACCCCAATCTTACTATTGGGAACTGGATCTGACCCAGCATACTTTCTTTCCTCTTCTGCTGTTGAGGAATGTCAGAGTCAGACTTGCTGAAGACAAATGTGTTGTTGTTTTAAAAAAAATCCCACATTTCTTATGTCTTGGAACTCAAAGCAGCTTACATGGAGTTTCCCAGGCCATCTGTCAACCAAGCACAGACCAGAGCCAGACCTGCTTAACTTCAATCAGATAGCTATATCATGTACCCTTAGACCAGCCTTTCCCAACCTTGGGTCCCCAGATGTTGCTGGACTACAATTCCCATAATTCCTGACTATTGGCCATACAGGGAGTTGGCTTATGGGAGTTATAGTCCAGCAACATCTGGGGACCCAAAGGTTGGGAAAGGCTGCCTTAGACCAAGGCCTGGGACCAGTAGTGTAGGGGCAAATTTAGAAATGCACAGTCCCTTCATGATAGTAACAGCCACACCCACGTCTGAGATAATATAACCTATGATTATAGAATAATCTGGCCAGGCTTGAATACTGCTTTCTCCCTCTCTGACACAATTTGTCTGTCCTTTCTCACTGTCAGAGATATTGCTTGGATTGATGAATTCAGTGTCTACACATTTGTCGCCTGTTACTACCAAACTACTTGATGGTGTAGATGGTATGCTGTCATCAGGATTCACTGTCTCTTCTGCATTTACAAAATTCTCACTCTCCACAGCTTGTCTTGGCTTTGTTAAGTAGGAACTAACAAGACTTGCTTGTAATTGACACTCATTGGGACATGCATAACTGACTCAGAAAACCTTACAGCAATAAAGAAAAACACATTTTTTAAAAAAAAAACTGCCGGATGCATAGTTTCATCCCCCCCTTTTTTCTGAGGGCTTTTTTGCAACTGGGTTAAGGCAAAGCAGGAAAGAGCAAGGAAGCATGTTGGAAGACTCCTCTCAGTGGCCAACACACTCCCCTTTTGTGCTGATTGTCTCACAGGATGCTAGAGACATAGGGACCCTGCCGGGATCTGGATCCCCCAAAAGTAAGGGATCTAAGACCCCTTGGGATCCTGTACACCCCTGCCAGGGACCTATGGGTTTTGCATTTGAAACCAAAACTTACCTTATTTCCCATCATTCCTACGTCTGGCACACACGCTAAAGTGAAGCCAATGAACTTAACCCACTGTTGTGTATTGTTATTGCCAAGCAATTATTACCCAAGACAGCATCCCCTGCCCTCAGCAACATTTCCCATTTGCATAGCAGAAAACAAGTTGTTGACCGCAGTCAGGCATCTTCTCTACTTGTTAACCCACAGGAAGGAATTTATTGTGACTTCTCGTGCCTGCGGCTGGAATCACAGAGGATGTGGGCAGGTTAGGCTGTGTATCAACAACGGGAAAATAGTCTTGGACCTGTTGTCGTCTTGCAGAAATTTGTTTGAACTCCCTGACTTGGTTCACACACACAATTATTTTCCAATGCTTAGGCCATGTGGTTTGGAGAAGTCTCGGTCTGGATTCTGCTGTAACTTTCCAGGGAGAACCTGAAGAGGTTCTTCTTTCAGGATCATGAGGCTTTTCCACGTCAGGAGCACAAGAGAATGGAAAGCAAGTGTGTGTGCATTGCTTGTAGGAGAGATCCTGACTCAGAGTCAAACAGCATTTAATGTTAAGTGTGTCTCAGCATCTAACATGCAGGGTTTTAAAATGCAAATTGCATCTGTTGATGGGGGGCTGGTGACAATTAATTGGATCCTATGCAGAATCCCTCTTCTGAAGATGCTGTTTGCTTAGGGGGAAATTTCCCATTGGCACGGACCACTGGTTACATTTCTGTTCCACGCCTGCACTTGCACTAAGTTGCAAGTATAGTTTAAATTTAAAAGATGTTAAAATAGCTAAATAAGAGTGCCTCCAGACTGTTAGCATTTTGCAGGAGAGATTCAAGCGCATACTAGAGCTTTAACCCTAGTGCAATTAGAGATGTGAAGGCCTGGAAAAAAACTTGGAGGGGGAGGACATTTTTTCCCTTGGTTTTTCCAAAAAAGTGTGAAAAATTATTTTGTTTTTTATTTCAGATTTTTCCAGTTTTTCTCAGCCTTCACATCTCTAGTTGCAACAAACATTTAAAAAAACAAACAGACTTTTTGCAGTTTGAAAAGTGACAGGAACATCCACTGAAAAGAAAAAAATCTATGCCAGTGCAAAAGCTGAGGTCCAAAGAAGAACTAGAGAACCTAAGAACACCTTAGCTCAAGAAATCCAGCACTTTGCAGATGCTCATGATGCACGGGGCTTTTTTAATGCCACAAAGGCCATCTATGGACCAACAAATTACAGTACAAATCCCTTATGTTCAATGGATGGTAGCAAACTTCTAAAGGATAAAGAGTCTATTGCACTGCACTGGAAAGAGCATTACCATGACCTCCTTAATCGTAACTCTATTGTGGCTGATGAGGTCTTCTCGCAAATCCCACAACAACAAACTTGGGACGAGCTTGCAGTATCCCCTAATTTGGATGAAGTTAGTAAAGCCATCAATCAAATGAAGAACAACAAAGCTAGTAGACCTGATGGGGTTCCTGCTGAAGAAGGTGGGCCTGAACTTACACAACAACTTCATAAGCTCATCGAAAAAATCTGGATGAGGGAGGAGATCCCAGAAGACTTTAGGGACACCATAATCATCACCCTTTTAAAGAAGGGTGATAGAACAGAGTGCGGGAACTATCGAGGTATCTCTCTTCTTGCTACTGCAGGTAAAATCCTTGTAAGGATCCTCGCAAATCGCCTCCTGCTGATCTCAGAGGATGTCCTCCCCGAATCTCAAAATGGTTTCCGCCCTTCCAGGGGGACAGCGGACATGATCTTCACTGCACGACAGCTTCAAGAAAAATGCCGGGAGCAGAATCGACCTTTATATATAGACGTTTATTGATCTGACGAAGGCCTTTGACACGGTGAATCGAACCGCTCTCTGGACCATCCTTCTGAAAACTGGATGCCCTGATAAATTTGTGAATATTTTGCGACTCCTTCATGACAACCTGACAGCAACAATTTTGGACAACAATGGCTTTCAGAGCGATCCATTCAGAGTTGGATCAGGGGTAAAACAGGGATGTGTCATTGCTCCTACCTTATTTGCTATTTTCGTTGCTATGATTCTACACCTTATTGAGGGGAAACTTCCTACTGGTGTGGAAATCATATATCGAACAGATGGAAAGCTTTTTAATCTCAGTAGGCTGAAAGCAAAAAGTAAGGTAATGTCAACTTCTGTCGTACAACTTCAATATACCGATGATAATGTAGTCTCTGCACATTCAGCGAAAGATCTTCAAACTATCCTAAATGTCTTTGCAGAAGCATATGGAAAGCTTGGGCTCTCACTTAATATTAAAAAAACCAAAGTGCTTAATCAACAGCTGTGAACTAGTCCCTCTGTAGCACCATCAATCCAGCTTAATGGTATGATGTTGGAGAACTTTGATCACTTCCCCTATCTCGGCAGCCAACTCTCTGTAAAAGCTCACATCGATGCTGAAATTCAACATCGTCTGAGCTCTGTGAGTGCCACATTCTCCCGAATGAAATGTAGAATGTTCGAGGACCAGGATATTCGCAGGAAGACCAAAATGCTTATTTACAAAGCCATTGTACTACCGACCTTACTGTATGCCTGTGAAACATGGACCATTTATAAACGCCACACCCAACTTCTTGAAAGATTCCACCAACACTGCCTCTGGAAAATTCTGCAAATTACTTGGGAAGACAGACAGACTAATGTTAGCATTTTGGAAGAAGCAAAGACCACCAGTGTTCAAACAATGATCCTTCAACATTAACTTCGCTGGACCGGCCATGTTGTTCGAATGCCTAACCACCGTCTTCCAAAGCAGCTACTTTACTTCCAACTTAAGGATGGAAAACGGAACATCGGTGGACAGCAAGAAGAGGTTTAAAGATGTTCTTAAAGCAAATCTAAAAAAATGTAACATGAACATCGACAAATGGGAAGTCTTGGCCCATGAACGTCCCAAATGGAGGTTGGCTATTATCAAAGGTGCTGTGGACTTTGAAGAAGCACAAATACAGGGTGAACAGGACGAACAAGCTAAGCGGAAGGCACGTCAAACAAATCCTCATCGCGACCATCTTCCATCTGGAAACCTATGTCCTCACTGTGGGAGGCTGTGTGGATCCAGAATTGGACTCCACAGACACTTACGGACCCACTGTTAAAGACCTTATCTTGAAAGACAATCTTACTCGGCCACTAGTGATCGCCAATGAATGAATGAAAAATTATCACCACCACACAAGCAAATCAGGATGAATGCAGGATGAATGTTCACTGTTGTATAAATGCCTCATAAACAAATCAAAGCAAATGCTATATAAAGACTAGATATAGTGTAACTTTCATACCAGCTTTGTGCAAGCACATCAGGATGAATGCTGAATAAAAAGTCATGTGGAGGAGCCAACCATGAAGGCTTGAAACTTAGCCCTGTCTTCATACCATCCCGAGGCACTAACTGACTTGGCATTTCTGGGTTCTCATGCTATTTCTAGTGATGGGTTGGAAGTTCCAGTGCAAGCTCTAAGCCTTGTACCACACAGGCAAGAGTGCAGAGGACCAGTTCATTCAAGGAGTAGTGCTACCTTCTATTCCCTTCTGTGCCAACCGACATGGGAGGATTTGTGATTCACACAAACAGATTAGCATGGCAAACATGGGTTGAGTGCATCCAGGCTAGGTTTGCGCCCAAGGGAAAGGTGCCCAGGCCATGTGACTGCCTGCTCTTTAATCTATTATAGCAAGAGCGCTAAGCAAGAGAGCAAGAGAACAGTGAATGAGGCAGCGTGGCAGTGCTAGCGCCAGACTTGAGGAGGCCCTGAGCATGGTGCTGCTAATGCCTCTGTTGCTAGAGATCTCATACATCTATAGGCCAGGGCATTGCATTTGGGTCAATTAAAATGGCAGATGACCACTGCAGATGGGAGCTCACTTTGGCTCTCATTCAAAAGCGGAACTGCTGTCCACCCATTACTACAATGGCCTTCTGAGTGACCGGTGAGGAGAGTGGTAAGGTGGCATAGGGTCGGGCCAATGAGGGGCCCTTTGGAGCCACTGGGGCCCTTGGCCAATGCCCAATCCAACTGACCTCTGGCACTGGCCCTGCAGAGCAGTTATTAATTTTATAAGGAATCCCAGACTTTCTTTGCCTTCAACTCAGATCAGTCCAGATATGTTCAACCCCATCGCCTAATACCATTTCCATCAAACCAGAACATGAATTCTTTGGATTCAGAAGCTGAGACCTCTGGCACTTGACCATCACCAGTATGGATTTTGCTAGTAAAATTTAGCCTCCAGAGTCCCTCATTTGGGCTTCAGAATCCAAATGTTGACCTCAACATTCAAAATGTTTTCTGCTTGGTTAACTGAAGGAACAGACACAATTAGTGTAGCTATACATTTGCCATGTCAGCCATCAAGCACTGCCAAATACTGATTGCTGTTGTTAAAGTGCTGAAACTGAATACAAAACATTCAACTATCTAGAAAATATTCAGAAAACATGCACCATTGGAATTTGCAGAATTTACAAAATTTGCAGAATTTTGAAGAATTTCAGGGAGTGGGAGAAAGTAAGATTCATTTCTGTTCCCATCATCCCCACCTCCTTCCAGCCCCTGAATAATTCCCAGTCCAACATTTTGGTTGGCCAGGAGCTGTAGTGGGGAACTGGATCAGACCAATGGGCCAAATCATTATCTCTCTCACTCCTTGCCGGCCAAGTTTGATTGGTGAGTAGCCCCACCACCTGTCAGTCACCTGACAGCACAATGAGCATCAGCTGGTTGCTAGAACTTGTGAATTCAGGTGTATAGTGGTTTGCACAGGGCTTTGCAGGCACCACTGATATAGAACATTCTCATTCAGAAACTGCTAAAGACTCCCGAAAGGCTCACCCTTCACTGTAGCCCACCGTGTTCCCATTCTCCTGCCTCTTATTGTTAGACACTGACATCAGCATGTATGCTTCAGCTGCCAGTCTTGGGCCCACAAACAGGTAAACCAGACCCTGAGCTTTTATTTTAACACGGAAAGTAAGTTTCATACCCTCATATCTCCTCGGGGTGGGGGTGGGGTAGAACTGGAAGAAAATAACACTTGGTCAATTATACACTAATTTAATAAGTGGTCATCATCACTTTGAAATCAAAGTAGTAACTTCTAGCAGTTGTCCAACAAATCCATAAGATTTGTTGGAATCCCTGGGGTCAAGTTTCTAGACCTTAAGGAAAGCTTTAAAATGTGCAAGTAGTTGATGACAGCTGTACCTTCTGTAAAACAAGTAGGAATGGATATATCAGCCTGTTTCTGGTTCATGTCACACTACCATGAATGTGTACATTCCCAAGTCAGTTCTGTCTTGTCTACATTCTGTCTGCATTGATCTGTATTTTTTTTTTAAAAGCATGAAAATTCATATTTAAATATTATTTTCTGTCAATGCACACATTTCCAAACATATTTCATCTTTAAAATGAGCATTTTAAAAAACATTTTTGAGCCAAAAACTACATCGCAGAGTTAAGAGAAGTGCAAAATCCAAAGGATAACTACATTCCTATCCATGCATTCGTCTGATAAGTGTGGTCAAGTCAGGTCGTACTGGAATGAGCACAGACTGAATTCCTCAAACATCCCTACACACAAGTCCACCTCCTTCCAGTCCCAGAAGTGTGGGAGCAGCTTGTGTTAATTCAACAATGATAGAAAGGTATTCTTTCTGTACATACTCAAGGGCACTCTAGTGTCGCTTCACAGGTTGCAGCACGGAGCTGAAAGATGCTGCAGGGCTGAAATAGAGCTGGAAGTCTCTGCACTGACCTCTTTCAGGCACTTGTCCCAACCTCCCCATGAGTAGATCCTTGCCATTCCCTCCAATCAACTACATGGACATATGCCTGGTCTGTTTCATGGCTGCCATATGTTTACAGAAAAGCAAAGACTGCACAGCTGCCAAGCCTGATTGAGAAAATGTGTCCTGACAGCAGAGGATAATGACTGAAATACTAAGCAGGAAAAAACAGTGCACACTTCTACTCGGTCTCCATCGCAGAGAGAGCCAGGAGACCAAATTTTGTTTCAGAGAAGGAATGAAATATACAAACAGCCTTGTAGGAAGTGAGACATGCCTAATGCATTCAGGCGGCCAAATCAAACTCACTAGCATTCTGCTAAGCAACCATCTGGCCTCATCAAAGTGCCATGTTACTTTCCCTGATGTAGGAGCATCGTTATTGTCTATCCACTGTGTATCTTCCAAAAGCTCAAAGATAAAAATATAGTGACATCCTTGTAATAAAACCCCAATTCTCATAACAAGGATTGCTGCCTCAGGCAAATCTCCCCACTGTCACCACCATGATATATTGCTGAATATTCTATTCCATCCTCTGTATATGTTATATTCCAGGAGATCCCAACCTTTTGGGGCCTGGAGAGCCAAGGGCCCATTTGGAAATCTATGAAACTGTTGCAGGCACCACAAAAATACCCATTTCACAGAAGAAAAAGTAGTGATGCTCAGAACCTCCCCCCAACAAAATCAGACAAAACATCTACATACACCCCAAAACAAATAAAACATGAACAAAAAAAAGGCAACACCACCAACAAAAACAGATAACCTTCCCAACAAAAAAAGCATTAAAAATGAAATTGGGAGGGGTGAGGGTCTTGGTGGGCATCAAAAGGCATGCCAGATGGCACCATCATGCCTATGTGCACCATGCTGGAAACCTCAGTTATGTTTGTTTACTTGGCCTTAAGGCCAAACTATAAACTATATTAAATGGGTGATCACATATAAGGCACTTCTGTTGTTCTTAAAAAAATAGTCACAGGGATGGTGTGTTTTATTGTGATTTTATTTAATGTATTTTAATTTTACTTGTAAGCTGCTTTAGAAGAATTTGAATCCTTAAAAACTGAGTATACAATTGGCCACCTCCTTATTGTCTTTTAGGTGGCCTTAAAAATGTCCTTCTTTGAGGTGGCTTTTGATTGTGGGGGTAGAGAAAGTGTCTTTGTTTTTAGGGGCCTATGTTACAGCCCAATCCTAACCACATCTACTCGACGATTTCATTTCACATCTACTCAGACACAAATCTTATTGAACTCAATGGGGCTAACTCTCAGGTAAGTGGGGTTAAAATTGCAGTTATTGGCTGCATTCCTAAGGCCATTTGCCTGGAAGTAAGCCCCATTGAACTCAATGGGACTTACTTCTGAGTACGCATGTTTTGGATTGCGTCCCCTCCCAATGCAAATATCAGTTTTGGGTGGGGGTATTTTTGTCAGAACCACAGAACAGGAGAAAGGGCAAAATTCATTATATTAGGGGAAATCACTTGCAAAAATGTATATAATAATATCTGTTGTTATTTATTATTATTAATACATCATCATCATCATCATCATCATCAAACGTGTATATTAGGAGAAATGCACCCAAAAACACATACGTCTGAACAACGTTCAGACTGTTTTTTTTTTAAAAGTAAACTGATGAGGAAATGGGGCAGACTTAAGACTAGAAAAATGAGAAACTGAGAGAAGCCAAAGCGGATAGATACTTCCATCCCTATAATGAAAATATTAGCTCAGTGTGAAGTGAAAAAGCCAATTCCCTGCTAGGGACAGACAATAAGATGGTGATTATCATCATGCTTTTATGTAAATTGACAGTACCGTTGCATTTGGAATCCTGGCTACAATTCTTGTTGCCCCTTCACAAGAGGGATATTGCAGTGCTGGAAAAGGTACAGAAAAGAGCAACCAACATGATTTGGAGCATCTTTCCTACAAGGAAAGGCGAACGCTTTGGGGTTGTTTTTAGGAAAAGGAAAAGGAAACATTATTTATTTATTTGTTTGTTTGTTTGTTTCATTTATAAACCGCCCATAGCGAGTGACTCTCTGGGCGATGTACAAAAAGGTTAAAATACAGAATATCACAATAAAATCAACTACCAACAGTAAACATAAGCAGCAAACAAAAAATAAAAGATTTAAAGTTATAACATTAAACGCTTAAAATGCCTGGGAGCATAGCCAGGTCTTAACCTGGCGCCGAAAAGATAGAAGCATCGGCGCCAGGCGTACTTCTTCGGGGAGGCTGTTCCACAGTTCGGGGGCCACTACAGAAAAGGCTCTAGATCGAGTAACTGTCCTCCGGGCTTCCCGATGGGTTGGTACCCGGAGGAGGGCCTTAGATGCTGAGCGAAGTGACTGGGTCGGTTCATAGCGGGAGAGGCGTTCCACAAGATATTGCGGTCCCACGCCGTGTAAGGCTTTATAGGTCAAAACCAGCACCTTGAATCTGGCTCGGAAACAAATGGGTAGCCAGTGCAAACGGGCCAGAACAGGTGTTATATGCGCTGACCGGCTGGTCCTCGTCAGCAGTCTGGCTGCTGCGTTTTGCACTAGCTGAAGCTTCCGAACTGTCTTCAAGGGCAGCCCTACGTAGAGTGCATTACAGTAATCCAACCTAGAAGTTACCAGAGCATGAACAACTGAGGCGAGGTCATCCCTGTCCAGATAGGGGCGTAGCTGGGCTACCAACCGAAGGTGGTAGAACGCATTCCTTGCCACCGAGGCCACTTGCGCCTCAAGAGACAAGGAAGGATCGAAAAGAACCCCGAGACTACGAACCTGTTCCTTCAAGGGGAGTGTAACCCCATCTAGAACAGGGTAAACATCCACCATCTGGGCAGGGAAGGCATTCACCAACGGTGTCTCAGTCTTGTCTGGATTGAGTCTCAGTTTATTAGCTCTCATCCAGTCCATTATCGCGGTCAGGCAGTGATTCAGCACATCCACAGTCTCACCTGTAGAAGATGAAAAGGAGAAATAGAGCTGCGTGTCATCAGCGTACTGGTGGCAACGCACTCCAAAACTCCTGATGACGGCACCCAGAGGCTTCATGTAGATGTTAAAAAGCATGGGGGACAAAACCCATGGAGGTGTATAAAATGATGCATAGTATGAAGAAAGAGAAGAGACAGTTTTTGTCCTCCTCTCTTAAGACTAGAATCCAGAATAACCCAATGAAACTGATTGACAGGAGATTCAGGACAGACAAAGGGAGCACTTCTTCACACAGCGCATAATCAATCTATAGAACTCCCTGCCACAAACTATGGGGATGGCCACTAGTTTAGATGGCTTTGAAAGGAGATTAAATAAATCCATGGAAAATACTATCTATGGCGATTCACCATTGAAATGCCAGGTTCAGATGCAGAATACACCTGCCTACCAGTTGTCGGGAACAACAGTCTGTGTGGGTTTACACTTTGTGCTCCACTTGAGGGTTTCCCAGAGGTATCTGGTTGGTCACTGTAGGAAGCAGAATGCCATACTAGATGTTCCTTCCAGATTCCCTGAAGGATCTGTAGTGGGACCAGTTTTTTAAAACTTGTTCATAAATGATCTGGAGCTGCAGATGGGCAGCCAGTGAGATGGCCAATGTTAGGGATGACACCCAGTTGTTCAGGCTGGTAAAAATGAAATGGGATTTTGAGGCAGGAGCAGCATGTGTGGTGGGGCAGAGCTGCAGGACTGCCCTCCCAACACCAGTGATGATGATGCTTACCTGGACAGGGTTTGGGTAGGACAGAGGAGAGGGGAGAACTGTACGGTAGCACCAGCAAGACTGCCAGATTGACCAGCAGTGGTCTCATGTGTGTAACTGCACAGCCCGGTCCCATCCAGATAAGCAGCAGGGATGCTGGTGATGTTCCATGTTGCTCCTGAGTGGAAACGCAGTCGAAGCTCTGCTCACGGCCGGAGTTCGATTCCAACGGAAGGAGGAAGTCGAATCTCCGGTAAAAGGGGTCGAGGTCCACTCAGCCTTCCATCCATCCGTGGTCGGTAAAATGAGTACAAGGCATATGCTGGGGGGGTAAAGAAAGGCCGGGGATGGAAATGGCAATCCCACCCCATATATATGGTCTGCCTTGTAAACATTGCAAGACGTCACCCTAAGAGTTGGAAACAACTCGCACTATAAGTGCAGGGACACCTTCACCTTTACCTTTTACCTGTTGTGAGGAGCTCAGAAAGGATCTTTCCAAACTGGGTAAGTGGGCATTCAAATGCAGTGGCAGCCAGTGGCTTCATGTCAATGGGTCAGTGAAGCACCTTGAAAGTTTGGACTAAAACCTGGAGCAGATTCCTTTGCCCCACTAACATGGAGCCACTGGCCACCATTGTTCAAATGGCAAATGTGGTTCAGTGTAAGCAAGTGTAACATGCTGCGCATTGGGGCAAAACATTTTAACTTTACATGTACAGTAATGGGGCCTGAACTGTCAGTGACTCTGGCCAGGAAGAGATCTTGGGGTCACGGTGGAGAGTTGAATGAAAATGTTAAGTGTGCAGCAGCTGTGAAAAATATATCAGGGATCATTAAGCAAGGGCTTGAAAATAAAACTGCCAATTTTTATACCATTGTGGCATTATAGAAATCTGTGGTGTGGCATCACTTGGAATACTGTGTTCTGGTTACATCACCTCAAAAAGGTCATTGTAGAGCTGGGCAAGGTGTAGAAAAGGGCAACTAAAATGATCATGGGTCAACTCCCCTATAAGGAAAGATTACAACATCTGGTTCTGGAGCTTTTTATCTTAGAAATAAGGTAAAGGAGGCACATGACAGAGGCTACGGACAACACGGATACAGGCGATAAAGAGAACGTTTTTTTTTCGTTCTGTCATAACTCAGAGTCCTCCAATGAAGCTGAATGGTGCAAGATTCAGGACACACAAAAGGGAGCACTTTTTCGCTCAGCGCAGAGTTAAAGTATCATCATCACCATTTATTACCCACCCTTCACCCAAAGGTCACAGGGCAAGTTACAGCAATCTTGAAAGGGACATTAAAAACAATTGAAAAATAACCTAAAATATGGAATTCACAACCAGTCGATGTGGTGATGTCCACATCTGGACAGCTTTAAAAGGGAATCAGACAAATTTGCAGAGGATAAGACTTTCGATGGCTACTAGCCATGAAAGTGATGTTCTACCTCCCCTACTGGAGGCAGTATGTCTCTGAATACCAGTTGCTGTGAATCACAAGTGGGTAGTGCCGATGTGTTCAAGTCCTGCTTGTGGGCTTTCCATAGGCTCTGGTTGGCCACGGTGAGAACAGGATACTGGAGTAGATTTAGTGGGGCTCTTCTTAATTTTCTTCTTCATCCTTGTCCAGAAGAGGCCTTCTTCTTGTGGTCTTCTGTTCACTTTCCTGGCCCCCAACTCCTCACCTTCCCCCTGTCCTTGTCAGAGCAGAAGCAAAGAGGAGAGGAAGCCAGCCTTAAATCCCTACAAATAGCTTCACCCCTCGAAATGAGGGTGTAATTATGTCAAATTGGAGACTTATTTCAGGCTTAAGGAGGTTAGGGAAAAAAATAAACCACGAAAGCCTAAGCTTTTTTCTGCAAGCTGGATTTATGACATGCAAACGTGAAGCAGGTTGTGTTTTATAGCGGAGGGGAGGAAGGAAGCAGAGAAACGGAAGGAAGGGAAGAAGGAAGAAAAAAAGATTAGATACAAATAGTCTTGCAGGAGCCAGGCTGTCCCAAGGCCGTTCCCGCAGGGGGTGTTCTGCTCAGAAAGAATCCGAATGAAGGATGACCTCATTGTGTGTATTTGTCTGGCCAGGCGTGAGCTGTTTTCTTAAGCCATGGAAATAACCTCACGCCACAGGCACTACAAAAATTGGCAAAGCGATAAAGGGACACACAGTTTAACTTGGGGGCCTGATAACCCACCATGTAAACAAAACTGGCCGGCCCATGCTTGTCAGGAGAAGGTCGGAAAGGACACGGATGGACTGGAAAGACGGATTTAATGGAAAAATACCTCGAGAGAGAAGGCTGGTTCTGCCCATAGCCTGTAAAAGACAGCCTGAAGAGGGGAATGGGGATTGTCCTGACCCAGCCACACAACACAAGAAGAAGATTTACTTGGCCTAGTTCAACAGCCCCGGGATCAGTGCTCAGTCCTGGGACAGCACTGTCTACACTATACATTTACAATTTACATTTACAGTATCATGCCACTTTAAACAGTCATGGCTTCACCCAAAAGAATCCTGGGAACTATAGTTTGTTAAGAGTATTGAGAGTTAGAAGATCCCTCTTTCCCTCCTGGAGCTACCGTTCTCAGAGTGGTTGAACAGCCAATCCCTCTTCCCAGGGAACTCTGGGAATTGTAGCTCTGTAGGAATGGGGAGAACTGCAATGCAGTTCACATTTCAAGTTGAATCTATACAATTTGCACTTTACAAAACAATACGAGAACCAAAACACAGCTATCCTTTGAAATGCACTCTTATTCAAATTTTGCAGTGCAATTCGCCAACCAACCAACATTTACAAAAATGCATACGCTCTGGGAAAGTTTGCATAAAAATGAATATATGAGTGAAAATAACATGTTGAAATGCATTAGATGACAAGAAATGGCTTACAAAAATGTGTACATTAGTCAAAACTGCCTACAATGTGTTTATTAGGAGAAATTTGCACTAAAAATTTCATGAGGATTAAAAAAAAAATCACAAATTGCTGCAGAAATATGGAGAACCGAATTGAAGATTAAAAAATGAGAAATGGAGGGAACCGAAACTGACAGATCATTCCATCCCTATAGCTCTTTGAGGGGAAGAGGGGTCTCCTAGCAACTCTCAGCATTCTTAACAAGCTACAGTTCCCACGATTCTCTGAGGAAAGCCATAATTGTTAAAGTGGTATGGTACTGCTTTAAAAGTATAGTGCAGATGGGGCCAGATAAGAAAGTCAGTAAAACTGAGAAAGGGCCTTTCTGAGCCTGTGCAGTCTGCAGAGGGCCTTTCTTTGACCACTGAGGTTAGTTTCATGTCCATATTTGCAGTGTGGTAGCAGCTTCACCAACGTACTGGGGTGGCAGCAGTCCTAACCACATGTCTCTGGGCAATAGTCTGTCACTTCCTTCCATGTGCTGAGGTTGCTGCTGTTACCATTGTGTGGCCTGCAAGCACAGTGTATTCACTACACCGTCAGTTTAAACACAACAACCCAGCCTCCATACTTCACCCTCCCTCTCTTCCCTTGGCAGGATTGAGGAACCTGCTTTCTCTTTAGCTACCCAAGGATGCCAGATGCTGTCATGAGCCCTGAGTTTCTCTATCAGCCTCTTTCAGGGACATTCTAAGCCATGCAAGAGGGAAGCTGTGGCCCTCTCAATGTTGTTGGACACAATCTCTGTCACTCCTGACCATTGGCCATGCTGGCTGGGGCTGATAGGAGTTGGCATCCAACATCTAGCAGAGCTAAACGTCTCTTGTCACTGTATCTCGGCAATGCCTGTCACATTGCCCAGAAAGGGCCTAAGGAAGGCAGAAGGCCCGGCACCAGTAGCTAGCCTGCAGCTGGGAGGACAGTGATGCCCATTGTGGAGCAGGAGCTCTGCTTTCCCAGCCAACATCACCCCTGCACACACACAAGCAGCCGGTGGGCACTTAAATACACCCGGTTGTTTCACCAAGAATGCAAGCATGCATGCTGGTGTGTGAGGTGGGCACAACCAGATGTATTTAAGTGTGTGTGCACACACGCACATAGGCGCTCATGCACCCACCTGCACACACAGGGGGAGGGGGGCCACGGTGGGCTGGTGCCAGCCCTGGAAGGCACAGTGCTTACATACACACACCATATTATTGTTGTTGTTGTTGTTGTTACATCCCACCATTTCTCCCAGAAGGAGCCCAGGGCAGCAAAAAAAAAAAACAACCACTAAAAACATTCTAAGACATCTTAAAAACAGACTTTAAAATATATTAAAACAAAACATCCTTAAAACATATTAAAACACAACAACTTTAAAACCAGCTTTTAAAAAAAAAACTTTAAAAAAAATCTTTAAAAGCAGTTCCAACACAGACACAGACTGGGATAAGGTCTCTACTTAAAAGGCTTGTTGAAAGAGAAAGGGCTGCAATAGGTGCTGAAAAGATAACAGAGGTGGTGTCTGTCCAATATTTCAGGGGAGGGAATTTCAAAGGGTAGGTGCCATAACACTAAAGGTCCACTTCCTATGTTGTGAGGAACAGACCTCCTAATAAGTGATTGCTTAAGGGAGCTGGAAATAGAGCTGTGAGGGGTAAACTAAAATTCCCATGATTCTTAGGAGAAATAATGTGCTTAAAATGTGCTTTAAATGTATGGTATGTGTAATATTTGCAATGATAATGTTGCAGTACCTTGCCCAGCCACTCTTGCCTACCCCGCCCCAGGGTGACCTCATAGCCAGAGGACCTAGATGCCTCTCTGCAATGCTGACAATAGAATAATGATAGTTCATGAGCTGGCAATCTCTCCCCTTGACTCTTGCAACCATCTATGGAACTCCCTCTCCCAGAAGGTTTGTTGTAACCCTCTATGTTGAGTTTCTAGGCCAACATGATCGTAAAACCCATTTCTTCAGTCTGAGAGAATTGATGCTGTTCTAGGTCAGATGCATTGCTGCAGTTTTGGGCTGCATTAATGTGATGGTTAGCTTATAATTTTAAATTATTTTATTGAATTTATTGTTTATATTTCTGAACACCACCCTGGGATCCTTACTAAGGAAGGATGATATTTATTTATTTATTATGGCACTTATAACCCACCTTTTCTCCTCACAACAAGCCTGTGAGGTAGGTTAGGCTGAGGGGCAATGACTACCCCATGGTCACCCAGTGAGCTTCATGGCCGAGTGGGGATTTGAACCCTGGTCTCCCAGGTCCTAGTCCAACACTCTAACCACTTTGCCACACTGGCCAAATTGGGCAAACAAATAAACAAACAGTATTTTCTTGTCACATCTATTGAAAACCCCACTGCAGATATTCACCTCTCCTGTTATTCAGATTGTGACCCCTGCCCAACCCGCAGTCTACGCTGACTGGCAGTGACCCTTCTGGATTTCTTTACCAGCCTTGTTATTGGAGATGTTTTAACTGGAGCTGTTGGGACCTTCTGCAACAAAACATGCTCTCTGCCACGAGCTATGCCCCCTCCCCACATCCCTGTATTGGCTTTCTGTACTCCATGATCAAGTCCATACCACACATTTAAAGTACATGGATTTTCTGAAAGGATCCTGGGAACTGTAGTTTGCTAAGGATGCTGGGAATTGTAGCTCTGTGAGGGGTAAACTACCATTCCCAGGATTCTTTGGGGAAGCTATGAGCTTTAAGTGGGTGTGACCAATCCACACACAGACTCACCCTTCTTTTTAAAGCTCTCCTTGCCCTACCATTCTGCCCTTATTTCCTAACATATCCCTCCTTATGATCTGTGCTCCTCCAACTCTACCATTCTCGCTTGCCATATGGCAAGGAAGGTGGAACCATGGCTCTCTTGATCTTGTTGGACTATACTTCCCATCATTCTTGGCCATTGGCCATGCTGCCTGGGATTAGTCCAACAAATATCTGGAGGGCCACAGCTTCCCCACTACTGCTCCACTTGTAAATGAAGCAAATATTACCCAGAATGCAATATGTTTCCTCAAATGCCTTGTGAGAGGGCCTGTGTGACACCACGTCTCTACCTTCAAATCCACCCTCAAAATCCACCTTTTCTGTTAAGCCAGAGATGGTGAACTTTTGGCCCTCCAGATGTTGCTCAACTCCCATCAGCCCCAGCCAGCATCACCAATGGCCAAGGATGATGGGAGTTGTAGTTCAGCAACATCTGGCATGCCAAAGGTTCCCCACACCTCCTTTACATTGTAAGAACCTTGGGGCAGGGATCTGTTGTTTATATGCTTATGCTGTAATGGCATGTATTATGATGGTGCTATATAAAATAATGATAAATTATGACTGAGCATGATCCAGCTGAAGTGCAATCTCATACACATCTACACAGAATAAAGCCACACTCAGTTTAATGGTACCTACTCATCATAGAATTTCAGAGCCTAAAGGTCCATAGCTCAGTAGTAGAACATCTGTTTTGGATGCTGAAGGTCCCAGGTGCAATCCCTGGCATCTCCAAGTAGGTCTAGGAATATCTCCTGTCTGAAACCCTGGAGAGATCAGCTGCCAGTCAGTGCGGACAATGCTGAGCTAGATGGACTAATGGCCGGACTCAGTATAAGGCAACTTCCTGTGTTCCTATGACTTTGTAGGTCAACTAATCTAATCCCCTGATCATTGCAGAATCTATAGTACAGGATCTTGCAACTACATCATCCCTGACCAGATGGCCATCCACCCTCTGCTTAAATACTTCCAGCAAATGGGAGCCCTCCTCCCCCCTCCACTCCAAAGAGTCAATCACCTCTTATTATCATTAGGAAGTTTCTCCTAATGCTTAGCTGAAATCTGCTTCTTTGCCATTTGCAGCCTTAAAGCCACACTGGTCTCAGTGGGAGAGTCAAAGAAGCACATGCTTTAGTCCTGATTCCTATACATGTCTACTAAGAAGTAAACTCCACTGAGTTCAATGGGGCTTACTCCCAGTCCCAGAGAAGAGTGCAAAGGTCTGTAGACGTAACTTCTCCTACTGAAGACAATGCTTCAGGTTGACTGGATCATACTGCTTGTGTTCACAGGCAGGCGTTTTCTCCCACCTCGGATCAGCTGATGACAACGTGTCTGTTTTACCTTCCCTCTGTGGCGTGTGGCTTGGCTCACTTGCTTGATTCCTGTGGCATCCAGAGATGCTGGAGCAAGAAGTTTGGACAGGACAACTGTCTGTTTTTTCCCCATCCTTATCCTGTGACATTTGCTTTATATGACAGGAGGGGAACCTCAGGAGCTGGATGCGGCCCTCCAGACATCTCTATCTGGCCCTCAAACTTCTCCCCAGCCCACATCCCCACATCATTCTCATCACTCCTCCCAGACAACACCCTTCACTGCCCCTACTTCATGCGCTCCTTTAATATTTTTGCCTGTTGGGAATGTCTCTTTGAACTCCCATAATGCCTCTTGCTTGCCTGAATGGAGGATAAGAGAAATTTGTGCAAGTGTGTGCAGAACTTAGCCTGCTGTATAAAAGGTGAAATGTATCACCATTTACATTTATACGCTACTTTTCTTCCATCAAGGAACCCAACGCAGCATACATGTGGTTCCCAGGCCCATCCAGGCATTGACCAGACACAGATCTGCTTAGCTTCAATGAGGTGGTAGCCTCATGTGCCTTCAGATCATAGCTTGGAATTTACGTTCATGGCTCCACCCAACTTTTGCCTCTCACCCTGCCCACCACTGGCATGATGTGACACACACACTCCGAATGTTGCTCAAATGGGAATGTGGCCCTCAAGCTGAAAAAGTTTCCCCACCGCTGCATTACGCTTACCAAAAACCCACAACCAAACACCAGCCATCTTTTTCCATGGACATGACTTTATTAATTTAATACCTTTAGGAATATATCTGTATAACTCTGAAACATCAGGCTAAGTATCTGAGGAGCACAACTGCCCACTTGCTACAGGAGGAAAAACAAAGACAAAGAAACAAATTGCATAAATACTTTTTACAGGGAAATAAATATGCTGTTTTAATCTTGGAAAATGCAGCTTTTTCATTGCCAAATCCGCTAGTGGAAACAAAATCCAAAAGGCCACACATCACACGAGTCAAAGAAATAATGAGGCAGGAGCAATCAGGGAAGGGATGTACCCAGATCTGAATTCTGTCTTGATATCATTTGCAGCTTAACCACATACAGTATATATACAGCTAGTGGCTTTCCAGTAACAGTGTAAACTCAAGGACAAAGGAAAGGAATCTGAAGAGAACTTCTCTTTCTCTAAACCGGGCCTGGAGAACCTGTGGCCCTCCAGATGTTGTTGGACTTCAACTCCCATGAGCCCCAGTCAACATGGCCAATAGTCAGCGATGATAGGAGTCCATCAACATCTGGAGGGCCACAGGTTTCCTAGCCCTGCCCTAAATTCTATCTCAGTTTTCTAAAAAAACAAAAACAGGGCTTACTTTGAGCATAGGGCTTAGTCCTGGCATTTATTTTCAATATCTGAATTGTCCCTTGGAACAAGAGAGGTAATTCTTTTTAAAAGATTGAGTCAATAAGCATGTGCAGAATGCATTTACTTCACCACCCTCTGGACAGGGCAGGGACATTTGGCAAGAGAGCATAACATTCAAGCAGGAAACCCCAGCATGTTTACATTGGTGATTTTTTAAAAGAAGGATTGGCGTGCAACAACATTTGGAGGGGCACAGATGTTGTATGGGCCCTCCAGATGTTGATATATGGGAATGCTAAATGTACAGGGAACATGAAACCAAGTGCATCTGAACTCATGCACAGTGCATGTTTCTTACCACTGAATAACTAAGTCTCACATATCTGGATTTAAGGAAAAGGTGTCCAGGATAAGGGAATGACCTCCAAGGAGGCTTGAGGCCCGGGCACTGCTCATTTCAGAAATTGAAGATGGGGGTAGCTCGTTGCCTTTCTCTCCTTTTTCCTTTAATTCCAATGCAGCAGAATTTACAGCACATTCAAAGCTCTTTGGATGAGCCCTAGGACATCTAGAATCGATCTCCAGTAGGTAGTATACTATATATTATTGACTGAAAGCTGGGTCCAAATCCTGGCTGTCATAAATCCACTGCGTGCAGTCACAGTCTCTAAGGCTGGAGTTCTATATCCACTTACCTAGAAATAAGCCTCATTGAAATCAGTAGGACTTACTTCTGAGTAGACATATATATGATTGGAATGTAAGGATGCAATCCTAAACACATATGGAGAAAGCCCCATGCAATACAGTGAGACTTACAGCTTGTACTGGACAATATGAGAACGTCTATGACATCTTGCACAAAGGTTTTATAAGGATGATCAACACCGCTCACAGCACCGTAAATGCAATGGAAATTCTTTATAATATGTATTTATTATTGCTGTTATGCATCACCCAGAGAAAAGGTCTTCCTCAGCATTTTAAAATTAGGTTTTCTAGACCTCATCATTGCAGAGAACAACTTTTAAAACTTAAATATATATTAACAATGAGGATTAAAAACAACATTGTGGTTGTAATACAGCTAGAGTGGGAGAAGAAGATGGTAAATGGACAAAACACACTATACTGAGGCGGATCAGATCAATGGCATCCTAAAAATGAATGAACTGTCCAGACGATCAAGGGAGCGCCAGGCTTGCTCCTTATGTGAAGAGGGTGAGACACCTGTTGATAAACACTGCACTCATGAAAAGCGTAACAGATTTCTAATTTCTGCACAGCAAGTATATCCAGGTCAAGGCCAGAAATCTGTTTTCACAGACAAGATTGAATCCACTTTACTAGAGCAAATGAATTTGGTTCCCCTTTGAATTGCCTTCTTGTTTCCAAAACTCCTCCCCTCAAAAATAAATAAATCTGCCACTGTGAGGACTAGAAACTTTTTTTTGGCCTTTGCCTGTTTCTTTTAAAAGTTGGGATTCCCAACAGTTTACCCACAGAGATGGGGGCAGGGAGCATTAGTTGATGGACATAATGATTTGTGAAATTGACACATGCGTGTGCCTGGCATGCATCTGGAAGTTGAAGTGATCTCATAATTCCATGTAGGGAAAGTGCAGTGTTGTTTTCCACGCACGATGATATGCAGAGGAAAATATACATGTGTGTAGGGTTGGCTCCAGATTTTGAGGGGCCACTTGGGCAAGGTGCCCACTCCCTTGCCACTGTCATCACTGCCCATAAGCTTGCCTCCTCCCTCTGGATCTAATCTGCTCCTTTGCCCAGACAGAGAAGACAAAGCTGCTTCATCTCATGCTTGGAGAGTGGAGGTGAACAGGCAGCAACAGCAAGAAGGAGAAGCCTGGTAAGGGGCGAGGGGAGGGGAGTCAACACAGTGAACCCCATACTAGTGTGTGGGCCTCAGTAGGTTCCCAACTATGCTGACCCTTATACCAGCCCTGCATGTATTCTTCTTTTCTACACCCTTGTAGGACAAACATTGTTGGCAAAGTGGCTCTGCAGGTGCTAAATGTCAGAATCGTGCTTCCTATGGTGGTTCCAATCCCTATGGCAAAGCTCCTCTTTGACCACCTCTGTGCCTTGTGTAGGAACATCAGTGGCGGCTGGTGGCTCCATGTCAGTCGGGCAGTGAAACCACTCCGGTTGTTAGTGCAAACTTTCAAAGAGCTGTCCAAGGTGCTGAAAGTGGATTCAGTGCCTCACTGATATCAGAGGCACCTGCCTCAACTGGATGCATGGAATATAGAAGCCAAAGCTTCATTTCCAAAATGAGAAGTGTCAGAGAGACATTACTCCCACACCAGCGTGTGGGTTCTCTGGTTATTATGACCTCTCATTGGGGAACCTAGGAAGCTGTCTTCTGCTGAGACAGACCATTGGTCTATCTAGCTTATGGTGCTTTACAATTTAAACCAGAGTTGCTTTGCACATAGTATGTTGGCAAAGGCGGGTGCCATGACATGGCAAGGAGATGTGGTCCATCCAACATGAGATGGCTGTGGCCAACATGTACTTGCCATGTGATCACTTTACATTTTGAGACTTATGTGTCAAAACACTTTATGGATGCCCCTGAAAAAATATAATGAATAAAATAGTCCTCCGTTTCCTAGAAAAAAATATATCAAGCACATGCTTTATTGAGACGTTGATAAGAATAAGCTAGCAATGGCTCTTTGGAAGAGCCTCACATGGCTTCTCCACAATCCCCCTCTGCTCTCATCAAAGGGTTTAATATCTTTTTTATATATATAAAGATGATTGTGTGCACAACCACCTTTACACACACCCCTGATGTTTTTCTGTTTGTTTTTTAATTTGCATACTGCTGCCTATTTTGCTGTTCCTAATAGAGATGCCTTTTCAAGGTTTTGCGACCCCATTTTTTCGTTTCCTGATGTAACTTGCCCCTGCAGTTAGCTGTCTATGAAGAGATATACATTTGGCACCGTGCAATATGGCATGGATTTTAAACTCTCCCTTTTCCTGACCAATGTGGAGTGCAGCCCAATAGATCATGGGAAGAGGAAGCAAATATATACCATTGACAAAGAACAAAGCGCATAGCTCAGGCAACACTGCGGCACAACACATTAATGCGCAACCCACGAAGAAGCAAAGTGTTAAGCACAGCAATTGAAGGTGTGCAGGTGAGCACACACCCTTAGAGATGTCACTCAGTTCTAAATTGATGTATGTTTGCTTTCACAGAGAGGTGCCAGTCCTTTGTCAAACAGAGTAAGGACAAGGTAGTCTTGAAGAATGTAGTGGTGCAACTGAGCCCCCCCCCAACCCCTTTGGCCATTTGAGTCGCACAACCCCCTTGCTAACCTCTGAGCAACTCTGCTCAGAGCTGCTTCCTCCAGCTCAATTTCATCCTGTTTCCCCCCCACACCTCTCTCATCCAACTACCTCAAGGAGAGTCTGAGAGCTTTTGGCTGCATCAGCTCTGAACCTCCAGCCGGGGCAGCAACTGTGGCTGTGGCCACCCCTCACCCCGCCCCTGCTCACTCTGTTCCATTTTGATCCCGTTGCCATCAATAAGGGGAAAGTGGGTCTTGCAAAAACAAAAACTCCGCTTCTAGGCTGGGCCTTGCCAAAGGCCCTCAGCTAGTAGGAGTTCTCGAGCTCCGGCTGGTTGGCCTTACTGCCCCTGGCCCTGGAGAGGCGTGACTTTTTGTTGTTCTGAGGCGGGGCAGTCTCTTTGCTGAAGTCCTTGAGCTGGGACCGGTTGTGGGAACGGGTGTACCGTTTGCACTTGCAAGATGTGATGGTTCTAATCTTGATAGTCCGAATGTCCTCGTCGGGGCAGGCTAGCTGGATGCGCTGGGAACGATTGTGCGCTGGGATGCAGCGGTAATCCAGAGCGTTCTGCCGCCACCATTTCCCCTTGCCAATTGAATTGGGAAGGAGGTGGGATGGAAGGCATTGACCAGAGCAGACCAGCTCCCTGATTGGTTTGATGCTGCGGCATGGGCCTTCAGTGACATAGCGGGTTGAATACATTTCCCGGCAGCTGAACTTCAATGGTTCTAGAAAGAAGGAAGTATGAGTTATTTAGAGATCAGAGGCACATTAGCATCAGAGCCATTTTGTGCCAAAGAGGGAGCCAATCAAACCATCTGGGATGACTTGACTGAGCACATCAATGCAAAACAGCTATGGGGAACTTGCAGCCCTCCAGGTATTGTTGGATTGCAGCTCCCATGAGCCCTAGTCAGGGGATGATGGGAGTTGTAGTCCAGCTACATTTGGAGCGCCACAGCTTCCCCACTCCTTCCGTATACAGAATTTAGTCTCATCTGTCTGGAAGCAACAGGACATTTAGGCTGTGTACACATGACATTTTATTCTACAATCAATGGAGATTGAATACTTGTTTTTCTATGTAGTCCACACACAATGTAGATCTGCTGCACATTTTTTGCTCCTGAAAAGCACTTCATGAGAAACAGGTTTCATTCTGAAAATAAAAGCTCATTGCAGGTTGAGTCTGCATTACCCTGCGGTGTGTCCATTTGAAAACAGATGAAAACAACTGATGTGGGTGGTATCCATACCTTCCCAATAGCATTGGGGTGAGAGTATACCAAGATTGCAATCACCACTTCATTATTCACTCACCTGGGAGATGCACAGGGAGGAAAAGGAGTGGATAACTTACTCAAGGGGAGGGGTTTCAAGGGCATATCAAGTAACCACACCCACCCTTGTGGATGCCAGGACCTAGAATCAATTCAGTTTAAAAGCGGCATATTAAGGACAAGGATGAACGGTTCCAGACTGAGAACAACTACAGTTTTGTACTACAATTAGGTAAATGTGTAGGCAGCCTTGGTCCAATCCACCTGCTGCCAGGCAATATCACTCAGGCCTTTACAGATAGATGGCTTCAGATTGTAAAGTCCTTGGAGGCAAGGACTGGTGACACTTGTGGAATTATCTGAAGTACCATCATTCTCTATTTTTTCAATGTTCAGAGAAGAATTCCTTTGCTTATATAACTAAAACTGCACCATCCATGCACAAATGGAAGGTATCAGGTTCTGGAGAATACCAAGATTTGCAGAAGAAGTGCAAAAAAAAAAGTTCAGGAAAAAACCCTAAGGAAGGGGTGTCTCCTCCCCCCCCCAAAAAAAGGCCAAAGAGGACTGAGCATCCTTGATGCACTCTACCAGTGAGCAACAGGCCATATTCGCACTATACATTTGTTCCAGTATTATTCCTCTTTAAACAGTCATGGCTCCCCCCAAAGAATCCTGGGAACTATAGTTTGCTAAGTGTGCTGAGAGTTGTTAGGAGACCCCTACCCCCTCACAGAACTACAATGCCCAGAGTAGTTTAACAGTTAATCCCATTTCCCAGAGAATTCTGGGAATTGTAGCTCTGTGAGAGGAATAGCAGTCTCCTAACAACTCTTAACACCCTTCACAAACTACCCTTCCCAGGATTCTTTGGGGGAAGCCATGACTGTTTAAAGTGAAATAATAGTGGAATACATGCTTGGTGTGAATGTTGCCAGTCTCTCCTGTAGACTTGTCATAAGAACCTGTAGAGACTGGGTGAACATCTGAAGCGCATCCCAAGGTATGAAATCTGGACAGGAAAGCTAGACTCCTGTAAAACACCTAAAACACTTGCCTGAACTAAAACGATCTTGTAAGGAGTTTGGCACTTTCTCACTTCCTCCTTTACCTTTACCTACTAGAGTCTTTGGCCTTGCACTCTTTTTGCTTTTGCCCTATCTACCACCCGTATCTACCAACCACTTTCCCCCAAGGAAATGCAGCCTTTAATCCTGAAAAGGTTGTCCACCCCAAACTAGATGTTCTGAATGTTCAATAAGAGGCCTGATCATAAAAGCAGGCATTGGACAGCTGAGTTCTCAATGAATTTTGTTGGTTACCAGATCTAACTATTATTTGGCAGGAGTCAAGTCAGCCAGAATTTCCCACTTACTGTACGTCCTGGACAGGCTATGAGCTCACAGGCCAGTTGACAAAGCCTAGAGGTGGCTGACCTGATGCGGGAACTGACTGTCAGTGGGGAGCTGGTATCAGCATGTTCCAGGTTTGGACAAATGAGAGATGTGGCCGGGGGGGGGGAGCTGTATCACTTCAGACTGATGGAGGGGGCTCATGGAGTTGAAAATTCTTTCATATAAAAAACTAGATGCTGGGGGAGGGGGGAAAGTGAAGCTAGAACCAACCTGCAGGCTGAAGTGGTCCAACCCAGAAATAGGTTTACCATCTCCTTGTCTTCTGGGTATGAATTAGGCCTTAGGGAGACTCCTCAGGACCTTGGAGAGCTCCTAGGGAAAGGAGGTGTTGTTCCCTCTGTGCCCAGAGGTCAACAGAGAAGTGTAGCAAGTGCAGTAGTTTTGCTACCTGCCTGCCTCCACCTCTCAGCTAGCAGGAATTTAAGGGACAGAGCCCTGCCTTGGAGCTGGCCACTTTGGCATTGCTAGGTAGCCCCCAGTCCTGCCGTATGCTTTATTTTCATCAGGATATTACAGGGATGTCACAGAGTCCTTGGTGACAGCTGGTAATAGAGTGAAGCTGAGGAATCAGATTCCTTGCTTGAAGAGTCTGAATCCTTCTTCACCAGGCAGAGCAAAACATCATAATGAAACTTGGATGGCTTTAAATGGGGTTTTGACAAATTCATGGATAAGCTTATCAGTGGTAACTAGCCATGATGGCTATATACTTTATGGGGAAGAGGTGTAGCTCAGACCTCTTCAAATACCCGAAGGGCTGTCGCATAGAAGAGGGCAAAGAATTGTTCTCTGCTGCCTCAGAGGGCAGAACTAGACTGTGGCTCAGTGGTAGAGCATTGGCTATGCATGCAGAAGATTCCAGGTTTAATCACAAGTGGGGAGAGCACTGTTGCCCTCAGGTCCTGCTTGCAGGCTTCCCATGGGCATCTGGCTGGCCACTGTGAGAAAAGGATGCAGAACTAGATGGGCCTTGGCCTGATCCAGCAGCAGAAAGCAACCATGGATAGTCAGATCCAACAGCATAATAGCAAACAGCCCGCATCACTCATGAATTTAAATCCCTCTTGACATTAGGCTACTTTTACAGACATCTTCTTCCACATGTACTCCCTTTGAATGCCCAGAGTCTTATGCTCAGGAGTGGGCAGAAGGCAGATCTTGATCTACATCTACTGGTAGCTATTTGGATGATGAGCAGCAGAGCGACAAGAGTTACCAGTTGACTCCCAAATCCACAACAGCAACAACTAAAAAAACCCCACCCTTAAATTAGGTTGCTGGAAAGAAACTAACAGTGGATTTTGTGTGTGTGTGTGTGTGTGTGTGTGGGAAAGGACTTGGAAACTTGGTTTTGGTGCTGATCCCAATTTCCTGGGCACAGCATGTGCTTGGAGGCACCCAATTCCTTAATTCTGAGCATATGCCTGCCTGGGTGAGCCACTATTTTGCACGGACTCTTGATGGGTGGACCTCTGGCTTCCACTTAAAAAAAAAGAAGCAAAGTAGATCCTGCAAGTCTGAAGTCTGCCCACCCCAATCTTATAGAACATCCTGACCCATAGCTCATATCAGAGGGAAAAGAGAGATGCAATCTCTGTATTTCAGGCATATAGGATGCTTCAGTCCAGGTCAGGGAGAAGAAGGGAATTTAATAGATCAGCGACCCAAGAATGGGGTAAGTTGCTTCTAGGGCATTTCCTAAGGCTTCATTTGCATCAGCTCCCCCTCTCATATTGTCTATGGGGCAAAAAACAGACACAAACAGCAGATTCCTTTTGCAGCTGTTTCCCACATTTGCAGCCCATTTGGGTAAAGAGTTAAAATTACTTATGGGTAATGGCAGGGGTTCTTACTCGTGGGCAGATCTGTTGTCAGGAAAGGAGAGATCCATGAGAGATCCATCCTTCCAGCCCCCATTTCTAGCAAGCTTGTGGGGAGCAGTATTACTGTTTGGGATGTGACATTGCAATAAGCATGGCAAGGAAGTTAGCAAGGATGGGCCAAACGGGCAATTTCAGTTTCTCCCAGTTCCTCGTTTTTCCAGTCTTAAATTCAGTTCTCTACATTTCCACATCAGTTTGCTATTTTAAAAAAGTCCTCATAAAAATTCATCTGCATTTAAGAGAACATTTTTTCAAAGCGGTTTTACCCATTACAAGGCATTTTTGTATGCTATTTTCACTAATATATGCATTTATATACAAACATTGTCCTAGTATATGCATTTTTGTACACATCACTTGGCTGGAGAACTGCATTGTAAGCAGGGGTGTAGTTGTTCAGGGTCTCGGGGAGTCTTAGACCCCTTACTTTTTTGGGAGCAGGGGCTCAGCAGGGCTCTCATGTCTCCAGCCTCCTATGAGCCAATCAAAGGAGAGTATGTTAGCCACTGAGAATAGTCTTCTAACATACTTACTGGTTCTTTCCTGCTAATTAGAGTGAATCAGAGTGAAAGGAGGTGAGCCAGCCACTGAGAAGACTCTTCTCAGTAGCTAACACTGTTCCCTTTCATGCTGATTAGCTCCTAGGAATGTCTTTGTTGTGAGAGAAAGCATTAACAAGGATCTCATTCTCAACCCAGCGGGGGGGGGGAAGAGGATGGGGGATGGCTATCATGAAGGGACCCTGCACTTCTGAATTTGCCACGACATGACTGATTGTAAGATTCTGAGAAGTGTGCATTTTGAAAGATGTCTCTCTTGTGTTTTCTGTATTGCTTCAGAAAGTGTGAATTGGGTACATTCGTCTTGAATGCAAACTGAGTCCAGTTTCTCCCCCATCCCTAGAAGTTAGCACATCATTCTGTCCTGTTGCAAAACCTGGCAATGGAGCCCTAACTGAAGGCATCATCCCAAAATACGGGGCATGGTTCCCAGGACATATTCCAGGACAAATAGCTTGTGGGGGTATAGTCTAAGAGCGTTTTCACACATGTCCTTTTGCAAGTATTTATGTTGCTTTCTCATCATTGTTCATGCAAAGTAGGAAACGGAGGAGAGGCATTTGCAATGCCAACAAACATTCTGGCCAACTTAGGTTTGATGTTTTACAAACCTGGTTGAAATGAGAGCCTTAAGTCTCATATATGAAAATGGCTTCGGAGAGACCAAATGGCTGGAAATGTTTTATTGGCCTATTGAGGGTGAAAGCTTTCGTGTTACACAGAGACCTTTGCCAGTCCCAAAGGTGAGGATTCTTGACCATACCCAACAAACAAGGCAGATTACAGGAGACAGAGGGCATGGTCTGGGCATGTACTGCAGCAACCTTACTGAAGCAAAGCAGGTCGGGATCTAGTCAGCGTCTAGATGGAAGACCACATGAGACTATCATGGTCCCAGGGCATGGTGGGAAGGCACAGGATGCCTTCCACCTTGAGGAAGCCAAGCAGATCTATCTGTGACTGGCCAGTGACTGGATGGGACACTACCTGGCAACACAATGCATGCTGCCTTTCATTCCATCCCAGTGGAAAAGATGGGATAAATCATAAATGTAATGATTAAATAGTCATTTCAGGAGCCTAACTGCTAAGTCTTTAGCACCTGAAGTGTAGGAGAACCATAGCTCAGTGGTAACCATAGCTCTTTGCATGCAGAGAGTCGCAGGTAGGTTCAGCCCCCAGCATCTCCAGTGAAAGGATCTCAGGGCCGTAGCTCATTGGCCAAGTATCTGCTTTTCATGAAGAAGGTCCCAAGTTCAATCCCTGACATCTCTGGCATCCCTGGAAAGCTGCTGCCAGTCAGTGTAGACAATATGGAGCAAGATGGACCAATGGTCTGACTCAATATAAGCCAGATTCTTATGTTCCTCTATTATTCCGGGTGAGGAGAAAGACCTTTGCCTTCACCTTCAGACTCTGGAAAGCCACTGGGAGGCACAGCAAGCCAAGGCTGGGGAATCTGTGGCCCTCCAGACCTTGTGAGACTTCATCTCCCATCATCCAGCTTGCTGGCTGGGACTGATGGACATTGGAGTCCAACAACATCTGGAGGACCCCCGATTTCCCCATCCCCCATCCATGGAGTAAACAATATTGGGCTAGGCAGCCAAATAGTCTGACCTGGTCCAAGGCAGCTTCCTATGGGTGTGCTATCCTGCATCCAAAGGCGCCTACCCTTGCCCAGGGTTGGTTGTGAGGGCCAGCCAGAGATGCCCGCACACCTGAGAGTCACAAGTGGTCTTACCTGTCCTGCCCAGAACAACCTGGGGGTGCCTGTCTCCTTGCTGCGGCCGGTTGTTCATAGTGTCATTGCCGTTCTGGGTGTGCAGTTGCTTTGCTGGCGGCTCAGTATTCTCTGGGAACTCGGGGACGACTATCTCCGTGGCATCGTTTTTAAGCTCTTGCCAGCCTCTCCCGGAGGGAAGGAAGACTTGGAAGAAGATGCAGAAAGAGCAAAGAGCCTGAGACGTCTGCATGTTCAGCCAGGCAGCAGCGGGAAGGCCTGGGATGCCTCTCAGTCTTCTTGTCCTCTAGGAGCCTAAGCTGTGCAAAAGCCATGTCTCCTTTTTAAATTCCTTCTTAGAAACCAGCCAGCCAATGATGGGAGAGAGGGAGGGGCCAGGCGTGTGGGGGGTGGAGAGGGGGGTACATTCATGCCAATTTGTCTGCAAAGAGAGAGGGAGAGATTGGAGTTTGGAGGGAGGAGGAGGAGAAGGAGCTGTGGGCTGAACATCTACAAACTATGTTTATCCTCCTTACCCATTTTTTTCTCACTTGCTTCTTTCAAGGAAAGAAAAATTGGCAAGGGAAACAAACAGGTCGTCAATGAGAATTTTCAGGATAGATTTGCCAGACATTTTCCTCCCCCCCCAAAAAAAAGTCACGATTTGGTGGGTCTCCTTGCCTTCCAAAAGTTTTCTGAACATTTGTGAGTTTAGCTGCAGTGTCCCGATTAGAATCCTGGGATTGTAGCGTTTGAAGGGCTGTGTGAAAGCCCATCAACTAGAGAGGCAAACACCACCACCCCCTTCCTGTGCTGGGGAAGCTGCACACAACTCCAGACTGGGAAAATGATGCATCCAAGAATTTCAAGTGGCTACCATGTGCTCAACAGTTATCTAGAGTAAATCTAACCCAAGCTTAATTCTCTTGGGCCAATCTGGCAGGTGATTACCAATTACAAAGTCTCATCCTGACTCAAGGAGGCTAATCTATGATCATTTTTTTCTAGCAGAAATCCCATTTGGCAGGGAAGAAAATCCCAAGGGATTGAAGAACATAAGAGGAGTCCTGCTGGATCAGGCCAGCTAGTCTAGTCTCCAGCTAGGAAGCCCACCAGGAGGGCACGAAGGAGGCAATATGATATCCCTCTCCTAGGGTTCCCCCCCCAACCGCCTCTAAATGTAGTGATTGTGTTTAACCAGCATTCAGGTAGCTGTTGACAGTGGCCTCTGTGAATACATCTAGTCCCCTTTTAAAGCCATATAAGTAAGTAACCATCCCCACACCTTGTGGCAGGGAGTTTCACTGTTTTTACTATGTGCTAAAAAAGAACTTCGTTTTGGCTCTCCTGAATGTACCACCAGTTCATTTAATTGGAAGATCTTCACTGATAGTATTATGAAAATCTCCCCCCTTGTTCTCTATTGCCTCTCCAGCATGTATAATTATCATTTTATAAGCCTCTATAATATCCATCTTCATCACCTTTTTTTCCTGAACCTATGGTGAATCTAGACCACCATTTTTTTCTGGCACATTTTCTTTTGCTTCACTTTGTTCCATTGCTCACTTCATGCATTTCCAATGCATACGTACTTCTTGCTCCTAAAGTACTGAACTTGCATTTTTTATCATTTGTTGTTGTTTCTCAATAAACAATCTGGAATTTGCAAAATTGTACCCATGCACCTGTACTCAACCTGATAAGTAAATTGAGACAGCAAGGAGATCTTAAAATGATATTGTCATGAGCCTAGTTCATTTTTATTGTTTCAAAAGGAAGGAATTTGCAAAGTAGACACTAATGAACATCCACAGCAAATTCAAGAGCAAAAGAGGATCTGATCATGAGAATGAGAGGCCAGAAGATCTCAGTTCAGAACTGGGAAAGGCCATAGCTCAGTGGCAGAGCATCTGCTTTGCATACAGAACGTCCCAGGTTCAATCCCTGGTATCTCCAAGGTAGGACTGGGACAGACCCCCCCATCTGAGATCCTGGAGAGCAGCTGCCAATCAGTGTAGAGACAATACTGAGCTAGATGGACCAATGGTGTTAGTCCCAGGGGTGTAGTCATCCAGGGTCTTGGGGGGGGCCTTAGACCCCTTACTTTTTTGGGAGCAGGGTCCCAACAGGGTTCCTATGTCTCCAGCATCCTCCAAGCCAATCAGCATGAAAGGGGAGTGTGTTAGCCACTGAGAAGAGTCTTCTAACATGCTTCCTTGTTCTTTCCTGCTGATTGGAGCCAATTGGAGTGAGGTGAGTCAGCCACTGAGATGGCTCTTTTTCAGTAGCTAACCCTCTCCTCTTTCATGCTGATTAACCCTTAGGGACTTTTGTTGTTATGGGAGCAGACATTAAGAAGGATCTCATTCTCAATCCAGCAGCAAAAAGGGGGGGAGAGGGTGTGGCTGTGACTATGTTAAAGGGACCCTGCACTTCTGAATTTGCCACTACACTACTGGGTGTGACTCGGTATAAAGCAGCCTCCTATATTCCTAATTCCAGATCAGCCTTGTGTCTCTTTAATGAAGGGCTAGCTTTTGTGGGGAAGGACCCGCAAGGTTATGAACAAAGGGTCAAGCTACATGGGTTGTATTCAACTAACTTTTACTCAGAGTAGACTGATTTTAATCCATGACCATGACTAACCATTTAAGTGGGTCTACTCTGAGTACAAGTGTGGCTTGGCCCTAAATGCAGTTTTTTCCCCATAAGCAGACAGTCACAGGAGGAGGGGCTGATGCAGATCAGGATTCTGGCATGGGGGTAGGAGGCTTTGCCCCTTGCAAGAGTCCCAGTCCAGATCAGGAGGGCTATGTCTGCTATTTGCAGCGGGGAGGAAAGAACACTTTCTATCTCCTATGATTTTAGGTCACTATTGCCACTGAAAAATATATCTGGTCTGGAGGCACCTCCCCCACCCCAATAATATTTTGGAAGATAAAAGGGAAAACAGGCTACATATGCTTTCCATTTACATCGACTGTTACATTCTGATGCTTTTTCATATATTGAGTTTCAAGAAACTGCTCGGGTGTCAGATTCTCCATGTCCGTGCAGGAATATTATTTATTATCTTTCCCCACTGTTTAGGTAAAGCTTTTTCAATGTGCTTCACATGAATAATCAGAATCAAGCAAATGAATATGCAAGCTTTTTCAGTCACACAGAACACTTCATCAGAAGAACCACAGGAAGCTATGTTGTGTTAGTGAAAGGAACAGCACTCTTAACTATGGATAGACAGTTACCTTCTAATTGCCGTACCTCACCCTCCGTCCCTAATTCAGTTTTCGCCTCAGTCAGTCAGTCATTGGGTAGCCTTAAGCAAGCCACTAATCTCTCAGTTTGCAACAATTCCATCTGTGGTATGGAGGTAATATTAGCCTGCCTTATAGGATTGTTGTGAGACTTACTGAGATGTGCAAGGAAATAGTGGTTTTGCCTATTAACCCTCCAAATAAAATGAAACAAAATAAAAATTCTCAGATAAACACAGGCCGCTTCCTTTGAAACCCTCATAGCTATAGATTGTCAGAGCGCTGCCTCAGCATATGAACATGAGCTCTCCCTAGACATTGGCTTAGCTGCTGACTGAGGTGTCATGGAATGTTTGTGAACATCCCAACTGCTCAGACATTTAGAATGCCAGCAAAAAAGTCCTAAGAACAGATAATGTTGTGTAGTGTTGATGGGAAGGGGTTCATCAAGGAAGAGAGTATGTTAGGACTCTGAAAGTGTTTATCAACTGTTCCTGTCTGTGTGTGTAGGAGAATGGCATGCAAATGACATGTGTCTTTATGTCGACATTGTGTCTGAGAAATGTGAATGGCTTGTGCATTTTTGAATGGGGAAATGTGTGGCAGAGAAACAGGAATAAAAGATATTATATTCAAGAAAATATAACTTTATACTCCAAAATCCACCACTCTACTCAGGTGAAGTGGAGATTCACTATTCTTAACAAAAGATTGGTGCATATTTATATTTCCTGAGCAGAGTTAAAGTCCTTCAAAAATAAACTGTGTTGCACAAGGTCACAGTCACACCATATGTTTAAAGCACATTTATACCACTTTAACAGTCATGTCTTCCCCCCAAGAACCCTGGGAACGGTAGTTTACCACTCATGGTGCTACAATTCCCAGCACCCCTAAGAAACTACCATTCCCAGGATTCTTTGGGGAAGCCATGTGCATTAAATGTGTGGTATGGATGTGACCCACATCTGTGCCCTCTAAAACAAATGATGTCTTCTGGTTTACCTGACAGTGCTGGGCATGTCCCATACAAATGAGTCTCTCTCTCTCTCTCTCTCTCTCTCTCTTTCTCTTTCTCTTTCTCTCTCTGCTCCCAACTTTAAAATGACATGCCCTGATCCAGCTAAGGGACATATATGCCTTCAGACATTGGTTTCTGCATGCCTACCCCTTGCTGGACAAGAAATGGTGCAAGCAGGTGAAACTTACGCAGTCCCTCCCCTGAGCTGCATGTACATAACTATGATAGAAATCAGCCACAGCACCAGTCACCTTTGGTATTGCAGTGCCAGGGGAGTTAGATTTAGCCCCTCTGCCCTCCCCTTACTAAGTATCTTATTGGTGGAATTGCCAATTGCTTGACAAGACTACTCATGCACAGCTCTGGACGTTGCACATGTTTGGCTTTGGGGGGGGGGGCTCCAAGCACAACTCAACTGCTGACACTTTTCCTAACAGAGCATCAGACCCAAACACAGAACAGAATGGAACGTGAACATGACTCAGCAGCACATGTGACTTGATGATAAAAGCACTTCCGAGCAGTTACAAAGAACTTTGGCTGATTTACCACAACCTGCCTTCAGACATCTGGAGCTGGGAGAAGGTTGTTGCAAAGGAGGGGGGGTATGAAGCCTGTTGCTGTGATGCATCCATTATGCATATACACACACAGTTTTAAATTATAATAGGTTGTATCCAACTAAATTCTACTCAGAGTAGCCCCACTGAAATTAATCGACCTACGTTAGCTATGCTTATTACTTTTAATCGGCTTACTCTGAGTAGAACTAACACTAACATCTGTTATTCCAGTATCAATGAGGACTAGAAACCTGCACTTAAAATCTGAATCTCACACTCCCTTCAATATGCATCTGGAACCTTGCAGAGATTAACCACAACCTGCCTTTAGTCATCTTGGACTGGGAGAACAGTTTCCAGCTCAAAAGTTGTTGCTTAGGTCCCACTACTTCTCATTTTGGAAATTAAGCAGGGGTGGGGGATATGAAGCTTGTTGCTGTGATGTATCCATTACACACACATAACACACACAAACAGAGAGTTTTAAATCATAAAGATCTGTTTTTACTATACCACTAAGGACTAGAAACCTGCACTTAAAAGCTCAATATCTCTCACCCTTTAAGTATGCATTTGGAATATAGCAGAGAGGAGTGGCTTGAGGGAGTAATTTGCAGGAGGAAAATGGGAGGCAGAGAAAGGCTTAGCTGCTTTTCCATTCCAAATGTACCCTAGCTTCCCTAGCTTTTCCCTAGAAACAGTGATACCACTAGAGCAGGACTTTGAGGAGTAAAATTCTAGGGCAGAATGACCTCAGCAGAATGATCAGGAGGCTTCCAAAACACAGCAGGACTGGCTCACCACATTTTGAAATAAGACACATGAAGTAATAGGCATTTCTTTAGCTTGGCCTTTGATACTTGAAATGTATGTTTTCAGGACCCACCATATTCCTATAATTGTTTTTAATATTGAATTTTAAATGTTGTAACCCACCCTGGAACCTGCTGGAGAAAGGTGGTTAATAAATTTGCTACTACTGCCATGATCATCATTACTTAATTAATTAATTTTCTATCCTGCCCTTCCTCCCAAAAGGAGCCAGGGCTGCAAAGAAACGACAAAACACTAAAAACATCTATAAAACATATTGAAAACAAAACAACTTTAAAAACATCATAAAAACAAAACATCTTTTTTTAAAAAATAGTCTTAAAAACAATTCCTGCACTGATGTGGACTGGGATAAGGTCTCCACTTAAAAGGCTTTTTTAAGGGGAGGGAATTCCGAAGGGGAGGTGCCATAACTATGTTGTGTGAAACAGACCTTCTGATAAGATGGTGTCTGCAGGAGGCCCTCACCTGCAGAGCGCAGTGATCAACTGGGTATGTAAGGGGTAAGACGGTCTTTCAGGTATCCTGGTCCCAAGCTGAAGAGAGCTTTATGCATCAAAACCAACAACTTGAACTTGTAGTTATTATGATCTCCCACCTTGACTGGGATATCATAATAACAACAATAATAAACATCCAAGGAGTCCCCCCCTCCATAAAGCCATTAAATCCAGAATCTAAAATTACCTAGATGCACCACTGCCTAGAGGAAAAAGCTTTTATGGTTTTAGTACAGGGCTAGGGAACCTGTGGCCCTCCAGATGTTCTTGGATTCCTGCTCCCATCAGCCCCAGCAAATGTAGCTAATGGTCAGGGATGTTTGGAAGCTGCAATTCCAACACACCTGGAGGGCCACAGGTTCCCCATCCTTTCATTAGACCCAGGGTCATAACCAGGCCAGACTGGGCCCTTGGGCACCTGCCTGCCCACCCTACCTCCCTCTTCTTTCGCTTCATGCCAATTCCCTGTGCACTGCACGCACATGGCTGTCATCAACCAAGATGGCGGCAGGGGCTTCCCTAAGGGGCTGATGCCCCACCACCATCTTGATTGATGGCACACATGAATACTACGCTACATGCACACATTCCTGCCATCAACCAAGATGGCGCCGGGGCATCAACCCCTTAGGGAAGCTTCCCCCACCATCTTGGTTGTTGGCAGGTATGTGCACGACACGCACAGCATTCACAGTAACGGGAAGGGTAGGTGGGGCATGTGGACGGGTGTGCCAGGCTCACACAGTCTGTATGGGAGGGCATGGGAGCTCCCTCGCTGTGATGCTGCCACGGATCATGGAATGGGAGCGCTACCCTCCCACCCCTGAGGAGGGGACCTTCAGGGGTCCCCTACGGACCATGTGAACATTGCTGAGGGTTTTGGCAGACCATTTACTGATTTTCTGCCTGTTGTAGCAATTGAAACAAGCTGTGCTAGATGCAGGCTGATTTTTATTTGCATTTTGATTGCCTCTTTTGTTTTTTATATTGCATGTTACTGTGTTACAGCTTCCATTCCACAGAATTCAAATTGTAATACAATAAAATACAATATCAGAAATAAAAGCAATAAATACAGCTAAAAATCAGTATGAACACTGAATGCAGACATGCCACAGACCACTGCGATGAAGCCCACAGGACACTGGTGACCCATGGCCACAGTTTGGGAGCCCCTGCATTAGACTGAAAGCCACCTCTGGAGAACTCAGAAGGCTTGTTTCCCACTGGTCATCCTCTCAAATGATGCCATCAGGGGAGAATCTGGGGGCAGACATCCAGGTCCCCGCTCAGCGGAATGAGCAGGAGAGTCCTCAAATGCAGCTAGGCTGGCTTAACACACTTTGAAGACAACATACGTTTAGTGGCGGCAGCTGGCTCCATGTCAGTGGGGCAGTGAAATCCACTCCAACTTTTACTCAGAACTTGAAAGTTTGAACTAAAACCCAGAGCGGATTCCACTGCCCCACTGACTTGGAGCCACCAGCCACCACTGCATACATTACCATCAAAGGCAGGGATGAGGAAGCTGTGGCCCTCCAGGGGTTATTGAACTCTGGCTCCCATCAGCCCCAGCAAGCATGGCCAATGGTCAGGGATGATAGGCGCATCAAAAGCTGCCTTATACCAAGTCAGACCATAGGTCCATTAACTTCAGTGTTGTCAACACTGACTGGCAGCAGCGCTTCAGGGTTTCAGGAGATATTCCTAGCCCTGCCTGGAGATGCCAAGGGCTGAACCTGGGACCTTCTGCATGCAAAGCAGATGCTCGATCCCTGAGATGCAGCCCTTCAGTGACATCTGGAAGGCCACAGGTTCCCCACCCCGCTGTTGTAGATGCATTTGCATGGAATGTCAAGGAGTGCTTCAGCCTTCGTTAGCAGCTGCCTGCGCCTTCCTTGTTCCGAAACATAGGCTCACCTGCACCTCCACCGGAACTTGTCCTGCTGTTTTGCATTATATCCGCACTACATTTCCAGCTGAGATCCTAAAAGCAGATGTTTAATTTGCTCAGTTTCTCCCCTTCTGTCTCCTCTGTTCATCTTGCCCCAGACAGTTTCCCTTGCGTTTATTTATCTGGGATTGTCCCCCCCTTTCCTGTTTTCTTCATGAATGGGGCTCCCTGTTTGTCCAACGCTTCTCCGGAAATCGTCCACTGATATAAAGCATCACTGTGGCCAGCTTTACTTGGATATTTAAGCAAACATTCCATCCCCATTGTTTCCTTTTCCCTATAGGGGCCTTTTCTGCAAAGCTCTTGCCATAAGAACTTAATTGCAGAAGTCTGGAGGTGATGTGGAGCCTGGAGCCTGAGGTGCCTCCTCCAGCCGAAGTAGGTGTCTCATTTCACTCACTCATACAAACCTCAGGAACGTTTAACATGCCCTGTGGGCCTTTTATTCACAGTGGCTCGTTTCCCCAGAAACAGACTCAGACACACTTTGTTCTTTCTTTATTATGATTTCACATGTTCCAAGGCTGAGCATTCAAAACAGGTTTCAGAGGCTGGACCTTATCTTAAAAACATGAGCTGTCATTTAATCCTGCAGCACGCCTAAACAATTTTGCATTTCCATGCAATTTAGTGGTATTTATGTCACCACCAGAACCAGTTTTACTTTCTCCAGAGTATTTGTGAGAGGAAAGTTAACTACACTCATAAATCTACCAGTTAGGAATTTTTAAAAAGAAAACTGCCCAGTATACTCCAATGCCCTTGAGCAATGTTCAATTAATTCTACTGCACTGAGATAGCAAAGCAATTTAAATGGATGCCAAATGGGGCAATAATTGTCATTACACAGCTACTCCAGCACAGATGGGAAGTAGAGCAGCCAAAGTAAGGTTTATTAGGGCCTTTAGAGTCCAACAAAGTACTTTAGGCAGAGTGCCCATAGAGGTAAGCCCTTTGTTAAGTGAGAATTGTACTGTTTCTGACCAAATTGTGATCTACCAAGCTGAAGGTAGCCCACTAGCTATATGCCCACCAGGGATTTTAAGAACACAACAACATCCCTGTTTTGGCTGCCTGTGCAGGACTACAAAAATCAGTTGCCAAGCCACTGGCAGACCACAACATGATGTGCTGTGGTATGCTTGGTGCTCCCCAAAGTGTTGCAATGCTGCACAAATTATTGCTGCTCTGCAAAACCAAAGCAGGAAGCAGGGGTACCACTGTATAGACTATAGACAAACCTTCAGTGGTGGATGGGTTCCACGACAGTGGGGCAGAGGAATCCGCTCCGGGTTTTAGAATGAACTTTCAAGGAACTGTCCAACCTTGGACAGCTCCTTGAAAGTTCAGCCTGAAACTCAGAGCCAGTCCCCTTCTTCCACTGACACGGAGCCACCACTGCAAATCCTCCAGGTTTTTCTGCCTCTAGGAACATCGGAAGCTGCCGTACACTGAGTCAGACCTACAGTTCATCTTAGTAACATCTACACCAGTAGTTCCCAAACTTTGGGGACCATTTGAAAACTGGAGAGGGTCTTAGCAGACCATTTCGTGATTTTTCTCCCATTGTAGCAGTTGCAGTGCACAGTACTAGATAGCTTTAATTGTATTTTTATTGCTTCTTTTGTTTTATTTTTCTATTCAGCTGTCATAGAGGAAAATACAATAAATAAAAGAAGCAATGCAAATTAAAAATCATTATATTTAATGTGGACACTACACAGACAACCTGAATGAAGCTCACAGACCACCGTTTGGGAACATCTGGTCTGCACTGACTGGTGGTGGCTCTCCAAGATTTCAGTCAGGGGCCTTTCCCTGCTCTGCCTGCAGATGCCAGGGATCAAACTGGGGACCTTGGATATACAAAGCAGATACACTACCACCGAGCTACACCCTTCCCCAGTTTGTGATTTTTTAATCAAGGTGAGAAGTAAACTTGGCACGGATGTAGATTGTTTCAAAGAGTGCTCCTAGCAAAAACATTGGCTCCGATGGTTTCCTCCCAATGCCAATAGCAGCTTCCGAGGGGTTTGTTTTTTTTAATGAGGATCAAAGAATGGTGGAAAGGGTTAAACTCCCCTTCCCTGTTTGCTGCAGTCCTGATCATTATCACCTCCCCTCTCTCTGTCCATGGCTGATTTTTGCATTGCAACTAAATGCACAAGATGCATTTAACGTCACAATCATTGTAAGCTCTTAAAAACAAGAAGTTGGACATATGTGGTAAAAAAATAAAAATGGGTCTAATGTTGAGGTAAAGAGTGAGTCCTGGATCCAAAAGAGGTGAAGGCTTCTGGTCTGGACTCACAGTTGAATCTGCATGTGTACTCAAAATACGTAATATGTACTAAAATGGCTTGCTCCATCTTAGGACCCCTCTATACCGATTTGTTTTCTTTTGGTGGGGGCAGGTATATTCTGCAATATGCCATAGACGTGCATCATAGTGCATTAGTGGTGGGTTTATACTGGACCGTACACACATCATTCCACTTCATTAGTTGTTCCGCATTGCTTCCCCATTGTTACTGCATTCTTGCCATTTGGAAGTGGATTTTTGTGCTATAGCACAACAGAAGCAGGATACTCACCCACTCAGAGCATTTGTGGTATAAAAAGTTACAGGATTTCAGCAGGAAGTTATGAGACACATGCTGACCGGAAGCAAGCAAGGGGCTATGACTGCCCCAGAACTTTTGCAGGTGCAGACAAGCACGGAAAGTAGGATTGCCCATAACTGCCCTGATGCCATCATGAACACAAATCATCATCAGTGCACAATGAGAAGGGCGCCCAGAGGGGTCCTGACTCCCACTTATCCAGGAAGTGGAAATTAAATCCTAGGACAGGAAACATGAAAGCAGAGAGGAATGCTTCAAGGGTAGGAGAAAAGGAAGAATCTCCTGTGCTGGAATGGGAAATGGAGACAGAATAGGAACTGTACTGATTGATGGCACAAGATTTACAAGCGTGCCTTGGGTTTGAATCCGGCAGAAGAGCAAGAGGGAAGAGCAGACTGTCATGTTGGACTACAATAAACAGCTGTTGCGGCATGTCTGAGCTTTAATTTCACTTGCAGGGTGATCACATGCATGGCTGCTCAGATGCAGGTGCTGTCAAGTTCCATAAGGCTAAGTCCCAGGTAAGTGTCTAGAGGGTAGCAATCTTACTTACCTCTTCCGTTTCCCAGGCAGTAAAAATAAATGGTAACTAAAGCACCTACTGGGCATTTAGGCTTGCATGCTTAAAGTGGATCAAAGGGCTCTGCTGCCCTAGCGCAACAAATCCACTTTAAAAACAGAGCATTTGCTGTTGGGAGAGGGGTGGGGAAATGCATTGAAAGGTGCGATGGGAGATAAATAGTATTAATGGAAAGACATAGAAACGCTCCGCAAACCAGTCAGAAGGAATGCTCATTGGCACAGAACAGCCTTGCAAACAAATCAAGCGTGGGAATTCAAATGCTAAGCAAATAAACTCGTGGGGGGCACCGAGTTTTGCAGCTTGTAAATCATATCAGTTTTCTCTTTGATTGCTTTTATTTTGAAAGAGAGAAAGAACATTTCTAGACCTCAAGGTTGTACAGATAAGCTGAAAGCGAGGTGCTGAATGGCCAGAAGGCAGGATTTCAGTGCCTTTTCTACCCTTGGCTCCTGCCTGTGCCTAGCAGACAGGAGACATCCTGCCAAATAAACAAACATGTGCAAATGTGTTTAATTTGCATAATATAGGCAGGTGGTAGAATTCTTTGCACAAAATTCAAGTTAGTCCTGATCATCACAGACAGCTGGGAGGAGGCAGACAGGGGTGAAAGTCAGGCTGGGGTCAGAATAAGCAGGAGACGATGCACCTGTTTTATTTATTTCATTATTGGATATAAAGCAGGGCCATTGACCTAACTGGAAAACTTAATTAGGGGGAACAGACTTTGCAGCATTAGAGGATTGTATAGGGCTCTCACTCTGTGCAGCTATCCCACTGCTGTGAACCACTTGAAAATAGACTAAGGGCCACATCAGCCTACGGGCTGCAAGTTACCCAACCCAGACTTAAAAGAACAATGCGAATCTCCAGGTTGCAAGCAACCCTAGGCAAATCCCAAAATTTTTAAGGAGTGCTCTCTTTCTGGAGCTGCTTCACTTTTCCAGCACTGAAATAAGTGCAGTATTTGTGCTGTCGTGGAAATTCAGTTCCCCTCATCATGACTATGTTGTTGTGCAAATGTTGTAGGCACACCACCAGGGTAATGTTAGTGCCATGGTGAGCGTAACAAGCATCAAGCTAGCACACACACACCCTTCCGAATGTCTGCACCATATCAAAAAAATGTTTGTTGTTGTTTTTACCTGTAGCAAATGAACATGCCTTCATGCAGCTCTTTAAAACATGTGGCACAAACCTTTTACTTACTTACTGAGTGACTGACTTAATGGCGTGTACACATCCCCTTTCTGCTAGTGTGCTTTAGTGGTTTGCAACTTGAAAACAATGGCTTACAATCAGAGAGGTGTGATGTAAGAAGAAAGAGGGGATGGGTAGGGAAGAGGAAAATAAGCACAAGTCAGTTACCAATTTGGACACAAGGTAACATACTTGTTATAGCAACGGTTATTTACAGAATTATACCCAACACCTTTGACAAAAATTTACACTCCCAGGGAACAAAATAGTAAGATAAAAGTACAATAAAAATACAAAATAATAAAATAAGGCAAAGTAAAATAGTAACAGTACCTTCAAATAATGGCCACTGAGGAATAGGGATGGGTGAATCTATCTATTTTGGTTTCTCTCAGTTTCTCATTTTTCCAATCTTCGCTTTTCCACATCAGTTTGTGATTTTTGTAAAAAAAGTCCTCACGAAAATTAAGCATTTCTCCCAATGTATATACATCCTTGTATGCAATTTTACCTAATATACACATTTTTGCAAAGCGATTTCCCCAAATATAATATATTTTTGTATACTATTTTCACGAATATATGTATTTTTATCTACACTTTACCCTAACATTTGTATTTTATACACATTGCTTCTCAGCTAGAGAAAGCCACTGCAAAATTCAGAGAAGTACAAATTTCAAAAGTGGAGGTTTTATTTCACATCTTGTTCACAAAGTGCAAATTAAGTGCATCTTTAAATGTGAACTGAGTTGAATATCTCCCCCACCTCTACTTAGGCGGCTAATTCTATGAGGGCAGGAGTCAAATAGCGGTTGACCCTCGGTAAGCTGATGAAGTCGTCCTTGCCTGTCTATTCAGCATTCATCCTGATTTGCTTGCCCAAAACGTATGCTGTGGCTAGACTATGACCAGTCTTAATTCAGCATTTGGTTTCATTAAGACTGAACCAGGTGGACAGCAATGGGGCCACCCGAGAGCACATCAAGGGCTGTAAAGGCCCTAAGCCCCAACAAAAAATAAACTATCTTGCTGCAAAGACCCCAACAAAAGTATTTTATGGAGAGCTGGGTGTGTGTGGAAGGGGAAGCATCTTTGAGAGGCATGGGAGTTTACAGGGAGTAGGTTTTTGCAAAGGCAAGAGTATTCATTCCCTCCCATACCCCCTTTTAAGCAACCCATTCTACATTTGTATCAATTTGCAAGAGGAATGTAGAGACCAGCTGCCCCAGCTAGTGAAATCACTGCATATGCTCCATCATCATGATCTTTATGACCAGACTTTACAAGGCCTCGTGCTTTCCTCTGGCTAAAACGACAGCAGTTGGCAACCTCACTCCATCCATCGTATTGTCTTGGTGCTGACATCAGTTTGGTCAGACCTCCTTACCCTCCTGGTTCCGGGCATAGGAGTCATAAGAGAGACTCTTTTCTGGATCTCGTTTGAAGAAAAGCAACCTTTTACATTGTTAAAAAATGTGCTTTACTTTGTTTATTTGAAAGTGGTTTTATCCTGCTCTACGGCAAAAAAAAAAAAAAAAAAAAAAGCTCTCCAAGTGACTTACATACAGTATATTAATGATAAGACAGTCCCTGATCCCAGGCTTATAATTTTTCTAAAAAATGACCCAAGAAGAAAAGGGATTGAGAGAGAGGAAAAAACTATTTCTTAGTTACAAAATTCTTGTTTTAATTGCTTGATGGTGCAATCATTCCTGATGTAGGATGAGCACCAATTAACTGTTAATGCACAAGCTGCAAGATATGCATATTCCTAGAATACACACACAGAGAGGCAGGCAGGCAGGCGCACATGCACACACCATCTATCGTTTGGATAGCATCACCTCTGTTTATCCTGTATTTTTTCACCTCTCATGCATATACTATGAATGCAAGCCAGCAAACCATAGGCACAGCATATATGCATTGTGGGGAGTCCTTTACGCTCATTAAACTCCTGCTCTCCTTCCTCCCTGTCTGTGCACACACATGGCAAATGAGGTGTGACATTTGGGCAAATGGGATGTTTGCGCACACCTCCCACATTTCCATCCAGCCCCGCACAGGGCCAGCCTTACCATTAGGTAATGTGAGGCAGCCACCTCAAGAAGCCAAGGCCGGGTGGAGGAGAATGAACAGTAGGGCTGACCCACGACATTTTGCTGCCTGAAGCAAAGGACAAAACGGCACCGCCACCCTACCCCATCTACCAAGGCTCACAAGGCTGGTAGCTGAATTTCCTCCAACAAGGGCACGGGAAACAGTGTCCTCCACTGCTTGTGAGGGCAGCAGGCTAGCTTAACAAGTGCAAGGCAGGCCATGTGGCACAAACAGCTCTGTTCTCCAAAGCCTCACCTAATACATGCCATGCTGATGCCAACACCAACAGGATAAAATTGGAAGGAGAAAAGCCCATGTTTATTTACCACCTTTAGCTCCTTAGAGAAAGATAGGATATATATGCAATAAATAAGTTGAAAGCTGCAGTCCATCATCCTCTGTGACATGGGTGGCTTATTGGTCTAGTCCAGGGGTGGGGAACCTTTGGCCTTCCAGAAGCTGCTGAGCTACAACTCTCATCAGGCCCAGCAAGCATGGCTAGTGGCTAGGGATTATTGATTTATTTATTTAAAATATTTCTATCCCACCCTTCTACCCTATAATAGGGCACTCAGGGTGGCTTACAAAAATAAAATCAAACATAGCATTACAGGAGTTGTAGCTCAGCAACACCTGGAGGCCCACACCTGGTCTAGACTTAAGGAGCAGGATTCTTGCTTTGGGATGCAAAAGGTCCCTGCTTCTGCTAGATTTTACCATTCTGTCTTGCCCTCTTGTTTCTGCAGCGTTAACATATTGCTTTTTAGTGTTGCATTCTAATACACAAGCCAATGTGGGAGCTTTTAACTAAGAATCAGTATAAAATATGCCAATTAAATTAATTAATATAGCAGCTACATGCTATATTATAGACCAGCTCACATTTAAGCTTCTCAGTGTTTAAGCTTCTCAGCATGATTAATCATTATCATTGCATGGAGGAATTTAGCCAGTGGAGACTAAATGTCAGTGGGGCAGTGAATCCACTCTGGGTTTTAGTGCAAACTTTCAGCACCTCGGACAACTCCTCAAAAGTTTTGACTCAAACCCAGAGAGGATGGTCTACAAAGATACAAGAATTGTGCTGAACGAGAATTTCGTCTCATAAGAAAGCTATGGATTGTAAGAAAAATGCTGGCATGTATGCCGCCACCCCCAATGTGGAATGAAATTTCTATACAAAGATTGGGTTTTGTAGACCAAATACACCTAATGTGTTTGATACAGAAAACATGGGCGTCCATCCTAAGATGGAATGAGATGGTAAGTACACAATCATCTAGAAGCTAAAGATGAAAATGCAGCTCTTCTTGCCCAAGAACAAAAGTGTTATGGCGCCATCTGGTGCCAAAAGAAGGGTAACTATCAAAGACAGCATGACTTCTTTCCTACTCATATTAACATACCGCTGTCCTACATTTCACAACATAAATGTTATGCTTTCCTGACAGCCCTTTAAATTAAGTGGTGTGCAGCATTCTCTCTTGCACAGCACTGTCAACTGGCATCGCTAGATTTACCGGCAGCATGCTTGGGGATAGGGATCCTGTTGCTTTCAGCTCTCAGTTTTGGAGGGAGTGGGCAAAAACACTCTTAATCACACTAATTGTCATTTGAAGTGCCTGGGAGGCATCCATAAAATTTGCTGTGGCCCTGCGGGCTGGAAATGTCTGTACGCTTGAGAAATGCTGCCATCCTGTGGACAGTTTGGAACTGGCTTCAGAGAGCAAGGGTTGTAAGTTAACATCCTCCTTAGAGTCAGTAGGGGAACAGAAGTGTACTGGATTTTTGAACTCAACAGCAGCAGCAGTTCCAAAAGACCAGCAGGATCCTTTTCTATCTTCTTCTCAAGCAGCCTACATCACAAGAGTCCAGGTACTAGAGTGTGGCTTAAGACCACTAGGTCCAGAGTCTAAAATTACCTTACCGCGCTACTGCTGCAGAAAGCCTAGGACAAAACCCAAATTCCTCCTAGACGATTGCAAGAGACCACATATCACAGGAGCACAATGCCACACAGAGAAAGATTTTATTGGCCATTTGTGGATCATCTCCCCTCCCACAACATGACCATTATCACCTCAAACTGAAAAAGGTGACAACAGTAGCACAGATCCTTCTGGCAAGTTAATTCCCCACCCCACCCCACCTTCATCGTCAGACATGGATACTGTCCACTGACTGCTCACCCCCTTTCTCACTGAAACAACCCCCCCAGAGCATCAATTCCAAACTGCTGATTCTTTTACCCAGTAAGTGAATGCAATACCCTCCAGCATCCATCAGGCTGCAGCAGGCAGTTTGGGGCTTCAACAGAAGGCAAAAGCAGAACGCAGAGAAGCCATGGTCAAATACTCAAAAGCAGCACGTCCAGAGAACAAGGTTTACTCAGAGCAAGTCGCATTCATTTTAAAAGGTAACTTACACATAAAACTGGACTGCAGCTGCACAGCTTGATCCTAATACACGTTTACTCAAAAGTCAGTTTTACTTGGTTAGACGAATAGGGCTTGCTCCTAAATAAAGATGCATCCAGTGGGGACTAGTGGCTCCAATGTCAGTGGGACACTGAATCTGCTCCTAGTTTTAGTTCAAACTTTCAGCACCTTGAACAGCTCCCCAAAAGTTTGGACTCAAGGAAAGTAGGGGTGCCAAGTACAAATATGCACAAATACCCAGGAGTCCTCAAGGAAGCCATGTGGGACAAAAGGGCATTTATTTAGGTGGATATCCTGCCTTTCCTCCAAGAAGCACAAAGCAGTCAACAAGATACCCTTCCCACAATTTTACCCTCCAAATAACCTTGGGAGGTAGGCCAGATCAAGAGACAGTGGCTTAGTTTCATAGCCGAGCTAACCCAGGGGCTATCGGCCAAAGGCTGATTAGAGGCAGGAGACCAACTCTGTCTGGAAGAACGCTCTGCTGGCTACCCCCTGCCCTAACCACTGTCCCATACTGCCTGAACAGAAGCTGGAGGTGAGCTTGAACAGACGCAGGCACTATGAGAACCATCCCTAGGGCTGGGAGATGGGAGAAAGACAAGGAAGAGAGGGAGGGCAGGGACAGAAAATCTTCCCCCTCGGATACCTTTGAACTCCAATTCCCATGAACCCCAGCCAGCACATCCAAGTCAGGGATAATGGGAGTTACAGTCCACAGGATCTCCACCCCTGAGGTAAAGGGTGGAATGCAGAGAGCAGAATCAGACCCTCCCAGCCCCAATCAGGGAAACAGGGAATGGCCTAGTAAGCCATGCAAGGCAAAGAGTGGAGAAATCACCTTGCTGACAAAGGTCTCTTAGTCATGCTTCCTGTGCCAAAATAGGCTTCCCTTCTGCCCTACAGTAGTGTAGTGTAGTGGCAAATTCAGAAGTGCAGAAGTGTTAGTCAGCCCCCTCCCATCTGTTTTTTGTTTTGTTTTGTTTTTGCTACTGGGCTGAGAATATGCCTTCTCCCACAACAACAGTTGTCCCCAGGAGCCAATCAGCATGCAAGGGGAGTGTGTTAGCTACTGAGAAGAGACTTCTCAGTGGCTGACTCACCTCCTTTCACTCTGGCTCCAATCAGCAAGAAAGGACAAGGAAGCACGTTGGAAGACTCTTCTCAGTGGCTACCACACTCCTCTTTCACGTGAATTGGCTTATAGGATGCTGGAGACATAGTGACCCTGCTGAGACCCTACTTCCAAAAAAGTACAGCATTTAAGACTCCTCCAAGACCCTGGATGACTACACCCCTGCTGCCCTATTCTCTGACCTAACCCACGAGCCCCTGGGAAAACCTAGGCATGAACCTCTGCCTGACCATGGTGTTCCTTGCAAAAAGATCCCCTTATCTCAGCCTCTGTTGCTCCACGCCTCCCCATTTCTCTCTTTAAGATGGTCTTCAGATGCCTACAGGACAAGAACAAAGGGGTTTGACCGTGGTTGCAGGTAAGGGTGGGGGAGAAATTCAGTTGGGTTCGTGTTTAAATGCATACTTCTCTAATTCACATTGCCCAGAACAACAGGTGAACCAAAAGGCAGCCATCCTTCAAAGTTCGCGCTTCTCTGAATTTTTGGGATGTGGTTCTCCAACAACAACAAAACTTGTACAAAAATACATATACGGGCAAAAATAAGATACAAAAAATGCATTGTATTTGGCAAAATTGCATATATTAGGAGACATGTGCACGACAATACTGGCGATTTTTGTGAGGACGTCCGCAAACTGAAGTGGAAGCATGATTAACTGAATTTAAGACTGGAAAATGAGAAACTGAAATTGGCAGATTCAGCCAACCTTGCTACAGCAAAGAGGGAAAAGCCTGGCTGTTTTTCCTCCACTGTCGGAGGCAGTACGCCTCTGCATGCCAGTTGCTCTGAACCACAAGCAGAGGAAGGGCTGTTGTGCTCAAATGCTGCTTTGAGGCTTCCCATAGGCATGTGGTTGGTCACTGCGAGGATAGGATGCTGAACTAGATGGGCCATTGGCCTAACCCAGCAGGGATTTTGTTATGGTTTGGTACGCTGTGATCTCCCTCTCTCCACTTTTAGCATAATCGGATAATCAAACAGGAGAGAACTGAACTGGGAAAATGGATCCAATGGAGTGAGTCAGGAACACAAGTAGCTGTCTTATACAGAGTCAGACCATTCATCCATCCAGCTCAGTATTGTCCACACTGACTGGCAGTGCCTCTCCAGGGTTTCCAACAGCAGTCATTTTCAGCCCTACCCTGGAGATTGAAACTGGGACGGTTTGGATGAAATGCATGTCCTGTACTACTGATGGGATTCCGTCCCCAATGCCAACAACCCAAACACATATGCAGTCTACCATTTTGCATCCCACACAATAACCCAGACCTAGTGATGATCTGAGGCACTGCAGGAGGTGGGGTGGGAAGGATGCTGAATGCCATACAAAAAGAAAAGTGTCTTCTATTTCTAGGGCAGTGAAGAAAAAAGGGCTTAGAAAAAAATATCTTCTGAAAAGTTACAGCTCAGCTCTGTGGCATGCAGCAAATAAGCAGTGGTGATGAGATGCATGCTCAAAAGCAAAGAGAAACAGGGAGAATTCCATGTGATTCAGCTCTCAAACAAAGTTAGGCATACTCGCAGCCCAGATTTTATGTTGCCAGAATAAATTACACTAATTAAACATCTGTATAGATCAGCTTAGTTTGGCTCATTTGTTTTACTTCCTAAACTGAGGGTTTCCAAATTACCATTATTGGTGAAGGCCAAGCAAAAGAAAGCATCTGATTGTTAATCTCTCTTATTAAAGGGGTGGGGAACTGGTAGCCCTCCAGAAGCTGTGGAATTCCAACTCCCATCAGCCCCAGAATGGCCAATAAGGAGGGATGATGCAAGTTGCATTTCAACAACATCTGCAGGATCACAAGTTCCCCATCCCTGCTTTTATCGGGCTTCAACAAGAAGCCATCTGGAGTGTAGCTCAGCACTGTCCACAGTCATACCAACCACACGCAGGCAGAAACAACATCCTGGTGACTTAGGCCTATGGTCCCCAAGACATCAAAGGCCACACATGCTTAATGTGCCATTCCAGATGTTTATGGCCTGTAAAAATAATAGTAATAATTCTGAGCACAGCTATATGAACAATATATATAGAAAAGGCTACTTGCATTGATAGCGTGTTCTCAAATGGCTTTTTTCATTGCTTGTGTGCATATTATATATATATATATATATATCTAGTAGTATATTATATATTCTATATCCACAGATTGGTATGAAACACAGAGCTATACAAAAAGATCATACGGTTACAAGAGACAGTGCTCCTATGTATTTACAATAATATAACTTTCCCATCTCATAATGCTTTTAGGGGTTAGACTTCAAGCATGAGCCATGAGTGGAGGAGATATGTGATGACTCATGTTTCTCAGGGGGCAAAAGTGCATTGGGAGAGGGCCAGCTTTGCCACTCCACAGGTGTGCTGCCCACTCCAGCCCCGCTCCCTGATTTACTGCTCCTGGCAGACTCCCTGTGGCAGCCTCGTCCCCATGAGAAACACAATCAGGAAGCTGCTGTCCCCAAAACGAGAGTGCCCAGAATCGCTGCTAAGCAGCGGTACAAACAGAAGCTAAGTGAATTAAGTGGTGCTCCAGACAAGCCTGACTCAATGGGGTGGGGCCGTCTGCTCTGAAAAACCTTGCAAGGTCTAAGCAATCGGAAGAGAGGGCCAGTTTAATTCACAACTGATCCGCACAGAGAGCAGAAGCCCAGCATCCAATCAGCTTGTTCGTCCAAGGTCGCCAGCGAACAGCGGGGGCTTCCCCAGAGCTTCTTGACAACAAGCAGGAACCCTACTAAAAGCCCAGATGGAACATATGGACTAGAAACCTGACTCCCTTCAGCCACCACCTTTGGCACATATTGGTAGCCAGATAAGGAGGGATGGGAGATAGCCCTTGGCCCTTAACATGTAAACAAAAAAAAGTCCTCTAACTTAATCACAGAGGAGAAACTATGCTGACCTGTGGGGTGGGGGGTGGCACAGGAGGGGCCAGCTGCACCAGTGGTGGGCATCTGGTAGTGTGAAAATTTGAATGATCAAGAGCATTCACAGCTGTGCTACAGAAGTGCCCCCAAACAAAAGCACAAACACAAAATCACATGTGTTATATTGGGCAGATTCCAAAATAAAAAGACAGAGGAGACAAGCTAAAGCCTGGGTGGAGTCTGCCACTAATAGCATTTCAATATTGCAGCACTCACATGTGTTCTCTTTAAAAACAAACAAACTGGCCCACCTATGGTGGAAGAAATAAGAAGGGAGTTCGCCTCTCCCTTCCTCGTGTGGCCTGGCCATTGAAGTTGGCAACCAAAAGCAACTAACGGAAGTTCTGACAAGAGAGGGTGAGCAACGGCAAGTGCTGCTATGGTTTCTTCAGCTTGCCTTCCTTCACCAATCGCTCGTTGAGCTGACAGAGCTGCCTCAAAAAGCCATCGTTGGGGCCAATCTCCCGCTTTTGCCGGACGGTGCTGACGGCAGACTTGACATCCATGTTCTGCCGGAGCATGAGGTAAGCGATGACCAGTGTCGGTGAGCGGCTGTACCCTTCGCGGCAGTGGACAAACACCCGGCCTGAGTGGCAAAGAAGAAGAAAACAGATCAATTCTTGTACTTAGGGTATGCAACAATTTGGGGGGCTCACGACAGCTTACGTACCAAATGTGTGTGCGATGGAGCCCTGATGCCAAGAGGCAAGGCGCTATCAAAGGAAAAGCAAATGGGGGGGGGATTTTGAAAGGATTACTGTCCCCCACCCACCATTCTTGTAGGGTATCATAAGAAGCTGTCTAACACCATTGGTCTATCTAGCTCAGTATTGTCTCCAGCGACTGGCAACAGCTCTCTAGGATTTCAGGCAGGAGATATTCCCAGCCCTACCGGGGATTGAACCTGGAACTTTCTGCATGCAAAGCCGATGCTCTTCCACTGAGCTACGGCCCTTCCTCCATGTTTACCAATGCTCAAATGACTTCCAAACACATTTGGAACTTTCTGGGGGAGATGGAGAAGAGACGGCAGGCCAATCTAGAGCAAAACAGTTGGCATGGGGGAACAATTAAAGATGACAAAATGTCCCAATGTAATCCTACCAGTCCCAACATTCACTGCTTCTGACTTTTTCCATATCAGAGGGCACAGATCCCAATCAACACCCCTCCCACCCTAGCGCCTCACTTATTATTATTTAGACAGGATTTAGTCGATCTAAATGGGGATATTTGTGAATGAGATGCTAAATCCAGGACACACATCTCTCTAAAGCGTAAGGATAAACTGAGATTGGGAGAGGATATTCCTATTACAAGGATGTGTTCATGTTAAATATATATATATATATTTATAAGCTGCTCAGGGTACTTATTGTAGATGAGTACAGAAATACTAAATATCAACCACAAATAACAGTAATTTAAATGCCCGAGGGAGCTCTCACTCTCTTACAGAGGCAAACTGGCTTTCTTTGTTCAGAAACAATCTTCCAGGTACAGAAAAAGGTTAAAGAGAACAGCTGGAGCTGCTTTCAGAGGAAAGTGACAGAAGGCACACGTGTGCTCCAAATCAACAAGTTAAACCATAAACAATTTTGCGACACCTTGAAGACCACAACACATTTATTAGGACATTTTTTTCATGGACTAAAGTTCACAAAAGCTTATGCCACAATACAGCCATTCCCAACCTGGTGCCCTCCAGATCTTGTTGGACTACAACTTTCATCATGTAGAACCTACCTGGACCCTGTATATTTGTCATCCAAGGCCCTTCTTCACGGACCACCTCCGAAGGGAGTGCAGAGGGTGACAACACAAGAACAGGCCTTTTCAGTGATGGCTCCCCGGGTGTGGAATGTTTTCCTAAGGGAGGTGTGTCTGGCACCATCATTATCAACTTTTAGGTGCCAGGCAAAGATGCTCCTGTTCACCCAGGCATTTGATTTTTCACTGGAATCATATGGCAGGATGATTCTCGAGCAGTTGTGGTGTTCATCTTTTAGAGGGGTGAGGCAGTTTTGTCCTTTCTATAATGTTGCAGGATGTGTACTTTTATTAAAGGAGGTTGCTTTATTCTTTAACAAAATGTATTGTTATTTCTAACTATGTAATATTTTTCTAAGCCGCCACACCATCGTGCAGCGCCACATGGCGGTACAATAGTAGAGCGGCAAGTGAGGCAAGGGCATGAGGGGAGCAAGGATGGCTGGCAGGGGGCAAGGGTGACCAAGCGAGAGGGACAGCTGGATGTAGGGTGAGTGAGGCAAGCGGGCAGCTGGGGGGTGGAGGGAGGGTGTGGAACGAGCAGGCAAGTAGCTGCAGTGGCTGGGGGGCACATGGTGGTGACAACAGCAGCCTGTGTGGGACGCAGGTAAATGGCCTAGGTGGGAAGGTAACCTAGGGGCGCTGTGCGGAGCTGCACAGTTGGCACCATTTATCAAGGAGGCAGGGCAGTGCCGGGCAGCAACGCAGTGCAGAAACAGACAAGGAGCATTAGCAAGCCCACGGTGGCTGGCACATGCCAACACCTAGAGTCACTGGGGGGAACTGTGAGGGAGTTGACGAGGGAAGTGGGGTGCCTGGAGGTGTGCTTGGAAGTGCTTGGGGGGTGCACTTCCGTGTGTTTCAGAGTCTGTGTGTGTGTTTGGCCGTGGATGGCTGGCGAGCAAAGTGAGCAGGGAGGGCAGAGCCCCCCTAGTAATCAAACATATTTGTACACTTTTTACAATTGTAAGTTTCTGCAACACATTTTATGTAGGAAGCAACAAATGAATGTAATAAATGCGATGAGTCATCCCTGACCAGAATCACTGACCGGGTCTGATGAGGGAAACATCTGAAGGGCATCAGCCCCCAAATGTCCAGGGGCAGTGAAACTACCATGAGAGACCCCTCTTACCATTTTAACATCCAAGAAAGTCTGTAAGTAAGGAGATGATCTTTCAGATATTTGGGTCCTAGGTTGTTTAAACGCTAATGTGAGCATCTTGAATTGGGCCTGGAAACGAACTGGCAACCCATGCCGCTGTTTTAAGACAGAGGGGTTCTAAATGGAACCCCAGTCAGTAACCTGGCTGCTGCATTTTGGACCAGTTGAAGTTTCCAAGTCATCTTCAAGAACAGGCCCCACATAGAGCGCACTGCAATAATCCAATCTGGAAGTTGCCAGAGCATGGTGTACAGTGGCTAAGGCTTCTCCGTCCAAAAGGGGCCATAGCTGGAAACAGGCACTCCTTTCTGCCGAGGCCACCTGAGCCTCCAGTGACAAAGCTGGATCCAGGACACATCAGCCTTGGCCATAGCCATTCTGACAGCCCCACCAGCCTCACCCTCGTGGTAGCAAGTGTAGCTTAATGCCTAAGAGAATAAGCTAGGAACCATAAGCCCCTAATTCGAATTTCCCTTAAACTCTCTAGGGGCATCTGAGGAAAAACACAAATTGCTCAACCTGAGCTTCCCATCACAGCATAGAAATAATACTACCGGACAACCCTATAGGGCTGTTGTTACCAAGACAATCTATGTGAATCACGTGGGAAAAGGCAATATAAAATGCTAAGTATTATATAATGATTATTGTTCAGGAGTGCCAGCAATCATCAGCCCACCACGTTTCTCAAAGCCTTCCTTCCTGACTCCTGGCTCCCCGCGTATGAAGCACATACACTGTACAAAACTGTGAAACATGCCAGGCGGTCGACCCCCAGAATGCAGATCATTTTGGTCTTCTGCCAGATCCTAGAGCAGGGCAGGGAATCCTGCAGTCCTCCAAATGTTGTTGAACTCCAACTCCCATTGGCCCCAGCTGGCATGGCCAATGGGAGCTGTAGCCCAACAACATCTGGATTCCCAATCCCCAACTTAGAGACAATCATGATATTCAGGGCCATCCCTTTCAATAGCATCATTGTGTTATTTACTACATTTTATATCCCGGCTTTTCCACCATGGAGATCATTGAAGTACATGTGGTTCTTCCCCTCCCCCTTTTCATCCTCACCAATCACAACCCTGAGAAGTGGATTAAGCAAAGAGATAGTAATTCCCTCAAGGTCACAGAGTGAGCTTCATGGCTGAGTGGTGTCTTTCTCCCCACCCCACCCCCACCCCAGCAATTTAACCACGAACAGTTCAGACTGGTGGCTCCGATGTCAGTGAATCCGCTCCAGGTTTTGGCTAAACTTTCCTTGAAAATTCAGGCTAAAACCCAGAGCGGATTCACTGCCCCGCTGACATCGGGGCCACCAGACTACATCCACCACTACTTCACACTGGATCATAGCTGGCAGCCTGAGGAGGAAGATCACCACCGGATCTCAGTCCAACCTTGGAACAGCTCCAGAAGTAAGGGAAGCGCCACTAAGTCGGCCAGAAACTGGAAACAATTGCAAGGGAGGGGCCACAGATCTTCCTCCATCCCCCCAGTTCCGACAGAAAATCGGAAACAGGTGCTTCGCCCAGGCTGTCAAGCTACAAGCAGAAGAAATGAAGAGCTGGACTTTTCACAGTTCTCTTTCCTTCCTCCCACCCCCCCAACTCAAACATAAAATGTGCAGAATCCACCAGCAAACTGACAGCGATCTACAGCAAGCAGACAAAAGCTGTACTCTTGGCAAGATTAATTGGGGATAATTTACATGTTTCTCCTGTTAACACTCCCACGCTACCATTGATTCCCACCCCCACTTCTCGTGTCCCTTAAACTCCCCCCTTTGCAAAACAATATATATATACTAGTCACAGAGATGAGCTGCGAAGGATCACAAAATCCAGAATAAAATAGGAGCAAGAGGCTGCCACGTCCAGACCAGCCTTCCCCAACCTGGTGCCCTCCTGCTGGTTTGGACTACAATTCCCACCGGCCCCAGCCAGCACAGCCTGAAGGGAGTTGTAGTGCAAAGAACACCAGCTTGGGGAAAAGCTGGTCTGGACTCTCCAGTCCACCCTCCTGTGCAATCAAGGCTACAAGGCAATCAGTGGTGGCTGATCTTCACTGGGACTGGTGGGGTGGAAGACAGAGAGCCCAACACTAGTGGAGCCAGAGCCAATGACAGGCAGAACCAACTAGTTTTGTCCCCATCCTCCTCCCTCCTGTGTGGTACGAGGGCAGCACTGAGGCTGAGGAGGAGGAAGCTGACAGGCAGTACCATTCCCTGGACTAGTTGTAAGGAAGAAGGCAGGCAAGGTGGGGGCTGGATGGAGGCAGACTGAGATTAGTAGGGCAGTGCCCCATTTGCCCTAAAGGATCACCATCCACTGGCTACAGCATGAGAGAAACAGCAGCCAAATGCCTTTGTAAGCAGAGGTCAAGGAACTGGCAAGGGAGGGCCAAACCAAGCTGGCTGAATGACGCTGGACAAGTCTGGCAAAATGGCACGGTCAGGTATGGGTCTGACCTATGGATCAACTTATTCTATAGGGGCTCCCAGTCAATCTGAATGTGAGAGATCCCTGAAGGGCAAGTTGACATTTGCTGCTTCCTTCAGTGCTGGAGGTGATCTTTCATAGAAGCTGTGGAGAAGGAGGGAGTACTTAATCTTTTCCCATAGCAGCCATTTCCCAACTCTGAATCTCCCTGAACTTACTTAGCCCCTCATTTGACCCCCCTTCCTCAAGGCCTCCAAGAATTCACCAAGCTTTGCATGCATACCTTCAAATCTATCTTTTAGCCATAAGGACTAGAAACTTTAAAATAAATAAAGGCAAGATTCTCAGAACACACAGCTCTGTTCCCTGTACCAAGTTCCTTGCTTGCACAGAATGGTAATCATCAGAAACAGTTTAAGCTGCAAAGAACTGCTCATTGCTGCACAATGACAGATTTGAGGATCTTTACCTGCTTCTTCATTTTAGATTTGAAAACCGGTTGTTTTGTCTCAGGTAAACACACAAGAATGTGCTGTGTGAGTTGCGTGCCTCAAGACCCAACAGCAACAAGGAGCAGAAGTTGAGGCCAGGGGCTGGAGAGTTTTGTCCCTGGCCATCACCTACTTCCAAACACCGACAAAGAATGAAGGCATCTCCCAAGAAACTAAACAAACAACAGGCAATACATTCACATAGCGGAGAAGCAGGTTCTTCAAGATGGGCGAGGAGCCTTACCATCTTTCTGTGCCAGTGCCTTATCAATAAAATCGGCTGCTTCCTCAAAGTAGCGGCTGAGGTTGAACTCCTGAGTGTCATTGGCCTTGATGCCATGGTACATGATGCCGGTGCCTTCATAGAACTCAGCGTTTGTGTTCACGTGCATGAAGGACTTGCCCTCTGCTGCATTCAGGACATGGGTGATACCCAGGCGTTGCAACCGCATGACATTTTTAGCTATGAACCTATAAAAAGAAAATTAAGTCACAAAGGGAAGAACAATTAAGGATGGAGGGCTACTCCAACGGCACGGCTGAGAGACCTGCAACTTTAGGTGCCTCCTCTCCTTGAACTCTGCCATTCCTGCTGGTCACTAGAGCAAACTGCAACTAAAAACTTGAACCCGAGTTTGGTTATTTCCTCCTCCCTCTCAATCCATTCTCCTTTGCTGTCATGTCCTTTTAGATTGTAAGCCTGACAGCAGAGAGTACCTCCTCTCCCCTTAAAGGTTCTATAAGGTGCCCTGGGGATTTTTTTTGCACTAAGGAGAAGGATTTTTAAACAAAATAAATAAATAAATAAATATGAACCCCCTTGCTCCTCCTGAAGGCATGCCAGACATTTCACCAGACGGTATTTTGTAAGGAGATATTTGAGTGCATTTGTAGGCAGGGGAACAGGAAGGTTGTTTCAGGGCCTGACTAATTGCTGAATCTGGGGTCAAGAACTGGGGTCTTCTTCTCCAGGCAAGAAGAGGTGGCCCTCATTCATTTCCACTGTGTATGCTTTGCTTTTGCTCTCCTCCCCATCATTTTGAGCAGGGCACCATTTTCTCCAATTGTGGCATAGGAACTGAAGAAGCTGCCTTACACCAAGTCCTCTCCAGCATTTGAGACGGGGGGGCGCTCCCAGCCCTACCTGGAGAGGATGGAGATTGAACCTGCAGCCTCCTGCATGCAAAGCAGATGTTCTACCACTAAGCTATGGCCCTCCCTCAAGGCATTGAGTGATCTTGTTCAGGCATAATGCTAAGTTAGAGACTGGGAACCCAAATTGTGCCCAGTCGCAGGGTTGAACCAGATGGAATTTGGATCCATTTGTCCTCCAGATTCCACGTCTCTGAAGTAAGGTGAACATGGCACCAATTGACGTTTTAAAAAAAGAAACAGCACCGGGAAGGGTGACTTAGCCTGTGCCTGCTTTTGAGACGGGCTCCTGCCTCAAAAGAAGCTTATTCAGATATATCAGTCAGTTTTTTTTTTTTTTTTGACTGATTAAACTTCTCCCGGGTAGGGAGAAACGAAGAGATTAACCTCAAAGCCTATTTTTGTTGGGACGACCAGATCTCATTAATTTATGGGACGAGGTCCAGCCGACGAAGGTGGGACGGATTTTCAACAGCAAGCTCTATCTGATAAAGCGAACGTTCATCTTATCTTCTAAGAGAGAACGCACTAACAGGCAAGCACCCTTCTTTCTATATTTTTCTTTTACTTGACTTAAATTGTTGCTGTTTAAAAGAGATTTGCCAGATTGATCGGTTTTTGACATCTCACTGGGGAGCCATAACTTCTCTCTGCTACTCACTAATTAATAGCTTATCTCTGTTTTTGTTGCAAAAAGCTGTCCTGGATTTGCATTCTAAAGATATACACAGAAGAGGGATTTCTATTCCAGATTTTTATTTTGAAGAATATTATATTGTCTGAGACTACTCTCTTTTTGGTCTATTTTATTTTGACGAATCTGTTTCCTGACGACCGCCATTAATTGTTTCGATCCTGGGAACTGCATTTTGTTTACTTAAGCATGGAGAGATAAGGCTGTCTGCTCTGTTTATACTGTGATGTCACCAAGTTTGGAGTATTAACCCAATTGTTGCTGAAATAAGAAGTGGTTTTCCTATATTTTTCTTTTAAAATGGCAATTAAGAAAGTGGCTGAGAATCTGGAAATAACTATGTTTCAGAAAATAATGGATGAGATTGAGATAACGAAACAAAACCTGCGACAGGGTTGTAAGGAGCTGAAAATTGAATTGAGTAAAATGAAGCAGGAGATTAAAGATATAGGGGTCCCTGTGAGAGAGGTGACCCTGGAAGGGGTCCCTGTGAGAGAGGAGACCCCGGAGATTGGAACAAACGTGGAACAGGAAAAAGATTTGGAGTCTATGGACTTTAGAAACAAAATCTATTGTTTGGAGACACAGGAGATTAAAGGGGTCCCTGTGAGAGAGGAGACCCTGGAGACTGGAACAGGGGTCCCTGTGAGAGAGGAGATCCCGGAGATTGGAACAAACGTGGAACAGGAACAAGATTTGGAGTCTATGGACTTTAGAAATAAAATCAATTGTTTGGAACTCAATGTTATCTCTGAAGAAATTAATGAAGATTCTAGAGATAAAGTTATCAATGGCATGGATAATCTTCTGGACTGGAATGATGTGATGGAGCCCAATATAGAGAAAATCTATGGAATTAACTGCAGCCATGTGACAATGGAAAAACTTTCAAGAGATGACCCAGTGTATTTTGAAAAAAAGAACAGAGATATGATTTTACAGCAGTATTTCAGCAACCTATTCAGAATGGATGGCAAGAAAATATTTGGGATAGAGGTAATTCCCATCAGACTCTTACTATATGACTATGGCTTTGACAGCAAGATTATTATGGAATACTGATAATGGAAGATTGGATACTGAAATTACTGGACTTAACAAGACTACTGAAGATGGAAGATGGAAAATGGAACTAATAGGGATAATAGAACAATGGCTACTGAAATTACTGAACCTAACAGATTCTGATGTGATGGATTAATTGAAATGTTTATTTTGACTATGGTTATGACAATAAGATTATCATAATTAGTAATGAGATGGATTAATCGATATGCTTATCTGGAAAAAAAAATTGATAGATATATTTCTTAAAGAATTGAAACCTCTCTTTGACTTTTTGTGGAAAGAATAAAGTAATGTTTATGAGATTTGATGATTAAGTAAGATAACTACTGGAGGAAAGTGATTTTATAATATGACTTAAGAGACAGGATTGTTATATATTATAGACTTATAACTGATTTGATCTTTGACAAATGGGAAGTCAATATTTTACTCTTTATTTTTTATTTTTGTTTTTTTTTCTTTTTTTCTTTTTGTTTAACTATTTTTGATTTTGTTTTTTGTCTTTGAATGTTTTATGATTTCGTCTTGTATGTTTTATGAAAATCTGAATAAAAATTATTGAAAAAAAAAAAAAAAAAAAAGAAACAGCACCAAAGCTATAACGATCGCATAGCACTTCAAATGTCAAGTCTCTTCCCTCTTGAAACTGCTGTATTGACAAGAGCAATTTGCTCTCAGAGTGATGAGGAAGCTTTATGTTCAGGAGCAACTTTTACATCAGGGGTGGGAAAGAGAAATAAAATGTGATGACCAGCAGAGTCTTGCAGGCACACACTATTCCACCCCTGACCCTCCAGCCACCGAGATGGATTTGGATGATGGCATCTCAGGTTAATAAGCTGATATACAAACTAGTGTTTTGTTCGCACACAGATCTCCTTGGCTACTATCTTTGGGCAAGCTACAATTAAACCAGGAAGCCTCTAATTTCCCTAATTTACCTCTAATTTAGTTTCCTGTTTTGTCCAAACTAAGACTCTGCAGCAAGCAGCTTCAAAACAAGCCAAGATTTCTAACCAACTTCAAAGCATGGTTTAAGATGCTCGCTGGTTCTAAAACTGGTAGCCATAGTTTCCTGGTTCAAATGAAAACAAGACACTATGGTTAAACGGAAAACTCCCTCATGCTAAAGGGAGAAGGGGCTGGCTGTACAGGAAAAAAGGCTCATTCATATTTTGACTTAAGCCAAAATATGATCATCTGGATGTGGTCACACTTTCCAGCAAATATCATGTGCATGCAGAAATAGGAATGGTTGTCAGAGTAGTGCCTACATGTGATAAGAGATGGGGACTGTAAGAATTTCAAGGGGTTTTTTTTTGGGGGGGGGAGAACTCTCTGTGTGTGACTGATAGAGGTTTGGGTCCAACACATCAGTTGGCTAGAATCATGTCTTACCTACAGTACTGTTCATAAAGATTGGGAGAAAATGCAAGCATAAAAATAGACAGCTGGAACATAAACTACCATGAAATAGACAGCTGGAACCTTTTTTAAAAGATGTTTTGTTTAAATGTATTTTAAAGTCTGCTTTTAAATATGTTTTAGAGTGTTTTTAGTGTTTTTGTTTGCCGCCCTGGACTTCTACTGGGAGGAAGGGGGGATATAAATTTAATAAATAAATAAATAATAAAAATACACCCTGTTGTCCAAAAAGTCATCCCTTATGGGACAGTTTTAAGGAGGTGCGCAAGATGTTTCTTTTTTATTGGCTCAAACTCAACTTTTCAAATATCACAACTGTCTGCCTGAACCACAGTTCACAACCCAAACCATGGCTCAAGTTTCCATAAGTACAGGCAAGCCAGTTTACAACACACTAACATTCCATGGGACTTACTCCCTTGCAGGCTAAGAACTGCAAATCCACAAGGGATTATTTGTTTAAAATATTTTATTCTGCCACTTTCAGTTTGACAATTTCCAAGTCAACTCACATCTAACATTTACACACAAAAACAAAGAGTACAACACAAAAATATAAATACAATTAAAGACAGTGAACTAGAGCAAATCAGCAGAAGAAAAACCAGTAACTGCTCAATTCTCTTTGCTCAAAAAGTCCTGCTGAGTTCAATGAAACCTACCCCCAGAAGTATGCACAGAACTGCAGCCTAACAATGCAATTAACAATAGATTCCTATGTGTACTTATCCCAGAGTAATCCTCACTAAATACAGTGGGCTTTATTTCTAAGTAAACGTGCCTAGCATTGGTAAATAAAAGTCCTTCTCATGATGCTGGAATGTTGTGAAAGATGTGGTGCCAAGCAAGCCTCTCTGGGGAGAACATTCCACAACCCAAAAAAAGCTCTTTCCTCAGTCACCATCACCTGCTAGCCTCTGAAGGAGGATGACTTTGGCACAAGGACAGGTTCTTGTGAGGACTTGACTCCTAGCAGTAGAACACTGTACAGTTAAATACTCCAGCACCATGAATTGTACTTTCCTGCTTTCTTTTCCCCCATCTGCTAGGCCAGGTGTACCCAGCATGGTGATCTCCAGATGTTGCTCGACTCCAGCTTGCATCAGTCCTAGCCCGCATGGCCAATGGTCAGGAATGATAGATGTTGTCCAGCAATGTCTGGAGAGCACCTACGTCGATGATCCCTGTTCTAGGTACTCCTCCTGATACATCTCCAGAGGCAGAGCAACAGCTATAACTGTGATGTGTCAATTCAGGGACACTACCTTAACGGTAGCCCTCTTCAGGCATTATCCATACAGCTCTGGACAATATCTAAGTGGATCACGCCAAGAAGTTCCTTCTCCTGCCACTGTTGTGTTGAGGGCATATACCTGAAGGGAACCTTTGCGCATACAGCTTCCGTGTGATCTGGAACCCTACGCTACTGGGGTTCCAGATCACACAGAAGCCTACCTTGGCGAAGGCTCCCTTGCTGGTTTTAGAAGCTTGCTTTGTTTGGGCCAGTGCTGGGGGGGGGAGACGAATCAGCACAGCACCACTCAAGTGGCCTCGGGAATTGTTAAGTTTAATGCCTGAAGAGGGTTAATGGTTTTAACTGAGCCACTGCCCTGTTCTAAAAGCCTTGACCGACAAAAACCCATAGAAACTAACACAGCCCTTTATGCTGAAACCAGCAGCTCTGGAGAAGGGCAGGAGAGAGAGAGACAGACCTTTCCTGCTGTCATCTCCAAGGAGAGCCATGGACTCTTGCCTGCTCTAAATGTGGAGCTTGCCCCAGGAAGCCTTGTAATATTACTCCAGCCCCCAGATCAGTGTTACCCTCTGCAGAATATTATGCTAGCACAGAGAGACTGACCGTTCCCAGTCAGAGAAATAATGGAAACATCTTAGTATGAGCCTGTTTAAGAAACAGAAGATTTGCCATAGAGCAGTAATTCACAAATTCACCTCTGTCATGTCTATTTTAACAAGAGAATATATTCCCTGGCCAATACTTATATGAATACAAGTCAAGGTAGCCTATGAATTAAATAAATCTATTACATACATATAACTCTTTTTTTTTTAAGGTACAGTCCAGTGGCTAATAGATTCATCTCCACAAGCAATGACATTCACAGACTGGGTATCTGTAGATATATACATCAATTAAAATGAAATAACATGGGCAGTTGCATGAAACAAATATTTTCCAAGCCACTATCTGTAGCCCGATGAGTTTTGACTGATCACTCATCTTCAGTAGCAGAGAAAGAATACAGAACACCAGCCTGAGCATGAATGCAGAAAGTATAATCATATTTATGATTGGCTGCAACTAAAAAAAAATCTTTCAAAATTGAAAGATGTAGACCTTTTAGTCTTCAAACAGGCAGCAATGGGCACTCCACCACCCCAGCAAGCTTCTTTTCATATGACAGTATGAAAGAACAATCCTTGTGTGTGTAAAGGGGTGGGGGGTGTTTTGTATTTTATATCTGCATGGTGTCTAGTTTGGGCCCTTAAGCTTTCGGCATCTTGGACAGCTCCTGGAAAGTTCAGACTAAAACCCAGAGCGGATTCCCTGCCCCACTGACATCAGAGCCACCAGTCTCCACTGCTCTTAAGAGGCCACAATAGGGGATGGCAGCCTTCAGGCTTGTCAGATCCACTTTGATTTTTACCTGAACCCCAAAATCTACTAGCCAGAGCCAGGTGCAAAAGACATTCAACTTTGAATTAAAAGCAAAAACAAAAATGGCACCTCTGAGCACATTCTAAGGCCCCATCTGCACTATATATTTAAAGCGGTATCATACCACTTTAAATAGTCATGGCTTTCCCCCAAAGCATCCTATGAACTATAGTTTGTTAAGGATGCTGAGAGTTGTTAGGAGACCCCGTCTTCCCCACACAGAGCTCCAATTCCCAGAGTTTCCTGGGAAGTGGGATGGATTGTTAAACCACTCTAGGAATTCCTAACAATTCTCAGCACCCTTAACAAGCTACAGCTCCCAAGATTCTTTGGGGAAAGCAACAACTGTTTAAAATGGTATAATACTGCTTTGAATGTATAGTCCAGATGGGGCCTCAGCCTAGGTATGAGTTTTCAGTACAAGAACCGGTCAGAACTTTCACACAGAAGTCAACCCCTGGTTAGCTCTCTTCTTCTCAGCAGCCTCATTTTGGTAGGAAAAGTAATTTTGTTGTTTAACAGTGGCAACTGGGAAGCCAAACCCTTGTTGATCTACTGTTAATGACCCAGAGATCTATCTATAGATTCCTCCTCTATTTTTTGCCTAGCCCTAATCTACATTATACTACCCTGGTTCATTTGAACTTTGGCTTGCTGCTATTTCTGCTTACTGATATTTCCCCTTACTTTTGGGATTCAACTAAAAGCTTCCCACAGCTTGCAGGAAAGGAACCGTAACATGGCAACATATTGCCATGGCAATAGTTCTGAAGACTTCCTCCCCCACCCCTTCTCCTGTAACCGCTGTGCTGTCAAGCCTGAAATTTCCCCTGCCTCAACCCCCCACCCTCAGAACAAACCCTTTCCAACTTATCCAAGATTACTATGCAAGATGCCTGACGACACAGAGTGTGGAGCTCAAAGGAGGCTGGAGAAATTAATATGGGATAGGTCTGTCAAATGGCTAATAGTAATGTTGGACTCTCTGAACCTCCAGTTTTAGTGACAGTATACAACTGGTTGTATAACACTAAACCAGAGATGAAGAACCTGCATGCTGCTGGACTACAACTCCCATCATCCCTTACCACTGGCAATGCGGATCAGGGCAGATGATCCCCAACCTTGCAAAAACCGACAGCTATCTGAATTAGCTTTGGGCCCATGTGCTATCCACTCCCCTCTTCTCCTCAGATGCAGCAATGAAAAAGCAAGTGAAAGCAGCTACGTGCTGTTTTTCAACCAACCAAGGTTCATCCTTGCATCCGAACCAGGTCAAACTGCAGTCAGTTTTAACTATGGTTTATTCAAACAAGCCAAGATCATAAACCACACCTTGAAGTTGGCTTGTTCAGACAAGCCACAGTTAAAACTAACCACAGTCCATTACAATTTGGACAAAACAGCAAACTGCAGTTAGTTGAAAAGCAGGAAGCAAACGCTTCCCAACTCCTTAGAGGAAAAGAGGAAACCAGGTTTATGCATGTAACTCAAAGTATTGTTTAAACAGAAGGATGGGAAACCTGTGGCCCTCCAAATGTTGCTGGATTCCACTTCCCATCAGCCCCAACCAACACGTGAGAGCTACTCACCGAAATCAATAGAGAAAACCCCAAATTTAATTTAGCTGTGACTAGGCACTTCTCCCACCCCACCCCACCCAAAAGCAGAAAGAATAGGCAAAGAAAATAGTTCCTGCTTTTTCTTATTTAGTGTAAGACATTATTTTAAAACTTCTAATGCAAACTCCAGCAGAAATGTGGTCAATTTTCCATAATGCAGAATGGAAGGGGGTGTAAAGGTAAAGGTGTCCCTGCACTCGTAGTGCGAGTCGTTTCCGACTCTTAGGGTGATGTCTTGCGACGTTTACTAGGCAGACCATATATATGGGGTGGGATTGCCAGTTCCTTCCCCGGCCTTTCTTTATCCCCCAGCATATGCCGGGTACTCATTTTACCAGCCACAGATGGATGGAAGGCTGAGTGGACCTCGACCCCTTTTACCAGAGTTTCGACTTCCTCCTTCTGTTGGAATCAAACTCCGGCCATGAGCAGAGCTTCGGCTGCGTTACCGCCGCTTACCACTCTGCACCATGACAACCCTGCTGTGTAGCTTCACACTGAATACTGTAGTTCAAGCACGGAATGGTTTACTCCCCTGTTACAACAGCTCCACTGGCTGCCAATTTGTTTCCGGTCACAATTCAAAGTGCTGGTTTTGACCTACAAAGCCCTATACGGTTCAGGTCCAGGCTATTTGACAGATCGTATCTCCCTACATGAACCTGTCTGGGATTTGAGATCTTCAGGTGAGGCCCTTCTTGTGTTCCCCACACCTTCGCAAGCACATATGATGCAGACACGAGATAGGGCTTTTTCGGTGGCCGCCCCTAGGCTGTGGAACTCCCTTCCGAGTGAGGTGCGATCAGCTCCCTCCCTGCCGTCTTTCCGGCGACAAGTAAAGACTGTTTTATTTCAACGGGCATTTGGGATAGAGAACGACCAGGATTAAGTGTCATAGGTTTGGTGATTACATTATATGATTTTATTATTTTAAATTGTCCGCTGTTTTTAACCAATATTTTATGGTTTTAATTTTTCTCATAGTTTAATTCTTTTTTAATAATACACTCTGTATGTTTTAATGGTGTTGTTTTTAGTTGTAAGCCGCTCTGAGTCCTATTGGAAAAAGGGCGGGGTAGAAATAAAGTTTATTATTATTATATTATTACAACAACCCTGCAGTGTTGTCCTGTGATATTACCCCTCTATAGCTGGTTCAGCTGAAGATGAGAGAGAACAATAACCCTGCCATATTATCCTTCCCATACTGCAGATTGGGCTAAGAGAGTAATATACAACAATTCTGCAGTGCAGTCCATAGTTATACCGATACTTCAAGCTGGAGGGTTGTGCTGAAAGAGAAGCTTACAGTAGCTCTGCAATATATTCCAATGTTAATATTGCAGGTTAGAGGTGGGGTTGAAGTTGGTTTGAATTCCCAGATGAAAATTTCTTGCTAGTTCTCAGGTTATAGCAACTTAAATTGCCTCCCCAGACTTCCTCCCAGGTCAAATAAAGCCACCACTGGCATTCAGAAGTCTCATGCTTCACCGACTTGCAGGTAGAGTTGTTGCTCTGTGTACATGAAGAGAGACCCAAATTAGAGCAGGAACTCCTGATTTTGATAAGGTTTGTTTTTTCCAACCCCTTTCAGCCACAGGATCAGGTAATACACTTCTGCCTTAAACATGTTCAGTGTCTATCTTTTGGACCTCAATAGCCCAGAGACTGTGCAAGAAATTATGTAACATAAGCAGCTGTTAGGGGCCTCATGAATGCACATATTTGCCTTAGTACTAAACATGCAATCCAGCGTCACTACCATGATGTCGGGGCCTTTCAGGTGGTAGAGAAACAGATCAGCCTTGCTGCAAAAGAAGTTCTGTTCACTATTTACGACAAGAGAAATCAGGGGAGTGGATACCATTTTTAAATAATTATTATTAAGGGGAAAATCTGTAACAGGGAAGGGGATCCTGAGGCCTGAAAGCCAAATGTGGCCCTCCAAGCCTCTCTATCTGGCCCTTGGGACACACCCCAGGCCACACCTGCCCTCCCCAGGCTATGCCACTCACTAATCCTGCTTCACACCCTCCTTTTGTGTTTTTGCCTGGCTAGAATGTGTCCTTGGATTCTGATAATGTCTCTTGCTACTCTGGAGGGGAGTGTGTGTTTAGAAAGTAGCCTACTATACAAAGGTAACATTTACATGCATCGCTCCACCCGCTTTTGCCTTGGGCCCCACCCACCAATGGCATGCAGCCCAGAAGGGAATGTGGCCCTTGGGTTGAAAAATGACCCCCACCCTTGATCTACAAAACTGCAAGCAGAGGAGGAAGATTGCGTTCTTCATTACTAGTGGCATTTCAAGTCACACTCACAACCACATTCCACACATTGCTCACAAACGTAACTGATGCACTACTAGCAGGGGGAGAGGGGGACAAAATTACATTTACCCAGCATGCTGGGAAATTGCAATATCCCTGCAAAAGAAAATAATTTGGGTCCTGCCTTCCCAAGTCAACAACAGCAGTGCATTTACTGCACAAAAAACCAGGGGGCCTGGAAAGATCTTTGAGGGTTGTGACGTCCACACAGAAAGAACCTGTCCCTTAGGAACATATGCAGAAGCAAAAGTATCTAGGTGTCCTTGATTATACCTTCATGTCACCTTTGGGTTTTAATTTTGTTTTAACACTCCTCAATCTTGTTGTCCCTGGACTGTTTCTCTTTTTTGCCAATGCCGCAGTTTCCCAACCTGCTTTTCTAGTTCAGAGAAGTTTGACCTTTCACTTTGACTATATTAAAATGCATAGAGTTCACTGATGCCCTGCTCAGTTAGCAATCCTCTGTCAATGACTTTGTCAGCATTTCTACCAATCAATGTCTTCTTCAAACATCATCTTCAATGACAAAAAAAACCCTTTCTTCCCAATTTTAAAAACATGAGAGAGATGCAAGATAGGAGATGGAAGACACTGAGTCTGCACTATTGAAAATTACAAAATGTATTTTATCAAATTGCCACTTATCTCAATGTGCTCCATCACTGTGTGGAAAGGCTTGGGTTTAAGCTCCCTCCTCCACCAAGTACTCACCGTGTGATCTTGGGCAAATCAACATGGTAGCTGCAAATGGAGAAGATCTACCTCACAGACAAAATCCAGCTATCATGTCAAAGCATAGTTAACCATAGTTCGAAATGACACCTGAATTGACAAACTATAGTTTACAATCTGCAAACAGGAAATAGAAACCATGGTTTGAAGTGAAATTGCAAACCATGATATGTGTGTGCTAACTATGGTTTTGGATGTTGTCCGACTTGGCAAACTAAAGAGCTGCAGCTTTGTCCCCAGAGGTCATTGCATTTAAAACCTGGAGTTCTGAGCAAGCTGTTCAGGGAAACAGGCAAGCCCCTCTAAATCATGGTTTGCCAGTACATTTAGATGCTCAAACAAGGATTTGGGTTCTTAACCAAGGCTAGCTGCATGCAAACCATGGTTTGGCATGATATCTGAATTGAGCCAGGATGCTGTTAGGCAGACCAAAACACTACAATGTGCTTTGGTAATTAAGACTGCTATGTAAATTGATAAGCAGCAGTTCTGTACCAAGATGTAAGAGATCTAACACTAGATCACATTAGATCGATCTACCCATTGTTTCCAACACCATATAGGCAAAACCAGACCTCGCATAGCCATTATATCCCCTGCTTCGATGTAGAGGTGGGAAGCGTGCGATTCCCTAGATACTGTTTGACTCCAGCTCCCATCAGCTCTAGCCAGCATGGCCAATACCCAGGGATGATGGCAGCTAGCATCCAACAAATGCTGGAGGGCCACAGGCTCCCCACCCGTTCTGTGTGCTCTCAGTCACCAACGTGGATTAAAGTCCCACCTCACCTACAAGTACACAATGCCAACTGAGGAGGAAATTCCTTCTTGTACAACCCATGACTGCAAATGCATCAAGGTAATTAAAGGAATTTAAGGGATAATCAATCCTGACTCAAGTAAAAACCCTGAAGGATGGCAAGTTGGTGCCAAAAGCAATTTCCCAAAAAGAGCACCTAGTGACATTACTCATTCTCTCTTTGACATTGAACAGGACTGAGCTGCCAGGTGGATCCAAGCCCATTGTTATCAATGGACTTAAGAGATGCCCAATTCTGCAACAGATTGGACTATATGAGGTGTGCTATCTAAAATTAGTGGCAGGTCTTTCTTCTGGCCAATGATGGGTTATGCTTCCTAGATTTGGCCACATGTGGCAGTGGCCATCACAATATCCTGGGGCAACAGGTTCCACAGGCTAAAATACTTCCTCTGCAACAGAGAAAATTTAGTTTATAAAAAAGCACAATTAAATACGTTTATTTTACAAACAAATGAGGTGTGCGATTCCTTTTTACTGGCTGTGGTTTCATGCACTAAAACAGCAGCCTGACCTACAGAGATGTAGCAGGCATAGTTTTTCCCAACACTTACCTCCACGTCAGCAAAATCTTCCCTGCTTCAACTTATTTCAGTGTGTCAGGTTGCCATGAAAGGTAAAGAGCAGGGTCCTACATGTAAAACAGAGATGGGGAGCCTCTGGGCCTCCAGTTGTTGTTGGACTGCAACTCCCATCAGCCAGCCACAGACAGCATCATCAATAGTCAGGGGTGATGGGAGTTGTAGTCCAACAACATCTGGAGGGCTACAGGTTTCCTATCCCTGACATAAGACAGCCTTGTATTTAACACACTGCCTAGGAGCAATCGGCAACCTGGAATTCCATGCAGGTGAGCAGAAAGGCCGATGGAGGAAGGACAGACTTCTCTATCTCGCCTCTGACAGACCATGCTAGCGCAGAAGAAGGAAAACCCCTTCCCCCATGACCAGCACTGATACCAAAGCAGGCTGGCAGACAAGAGACTGATCTCTCTGCCCCTGCTCTGTCAGTTGGCTTGAGAGAAGTATTTTTTTACTAGCCTCCTAAGGGGCTGGTAGCCCACATTTCCATATTGGTCATAGAAGGAGAGCCTTCCTTTCCTTTACAACCAGCATGGAAACACAGGCTATCAATGGACTCATTTTAAAAAAATGCAGGCTAGTAATTTTTGTGGGCTTATTTACAAGGCTGATTAATATCCACAGCCTATCCTTGAATTCCAAATAGGCCAAAGCCGCAATCTCATACATACTAACCTTAACAAAGCCCCACTGAACTTCGTGGGACTTGCCTCTAAGTAAGCATGCAAAGATTGTGCAATAAATAAGGTCACAGAGATTTAAGAATTCAAGAGCAGCACATCCACACTTACCTTGCCTGGCAGTGTCAGCTCCAGGTTCTGGAGGGCCCTGGGGCAAGACCCACTCCATAGGTCTCCTGCCAGCCAGCCTACCTCCTAACCACCCTTGGCACCGGTGGCTGCTACTCTTCCTCATCACCACTACCATCTGCTGGCTCGCTAGGCAAAGAGCCAACGAGTATGCATTTCCTGCTCATCCTTCACGCCACCACTGTAATCTGGGCCAGAGCAAGAGGCAGGTGAACAAGGTGAACAGGAGAAACCGTTCCAGAGAGCTCTTGCCAGTGGGTCCCTTGCTGGAGTGTGGGCCCGCAGCAAATGCCCAACCATGCCAACCCTTCAACGGGAAAACACACTGTCCACATTTTTAGATAACTTGCTTGAATTTTAAAGATAAGCACCACAGTACAATACAATTTGAAATGAAATGAATAAATATGTACATAATAAACTCTGTGTTTCTATAGCCTAACACTTCTGAACAGCAGATCTAGAGCTAGGCTAGATTAGAGCAACGAGAGTTTTGGTTAAACCTGTTGCCTCTGAGTTTCAGCAGCGGAGTTCAAAATATTAGTTTTATGTTTGATAACCCTATATAGAATTTTTGTCTTTGATAAAATAGCTGTATCCCATTCTTAAGCCGTGGAATTGGGCTACATACTAAGGGGATCAAAGCACCATTCACAGGTATCCCAGCAAGTGCTCGTCAAAATCTAAACTGAGGCCTGGTCTACAGATGCAGCAGAATGAGCTGTCCCACTCAAAGGCAGAAAAGTGGGATGGAGTCTAGAAAAGCAAGGAGAAGTGTTCTAATCAGCCTCTTATTTACTCTGCTCATTTTTTACTTGTAGGGAGTTTTTGTTTGATTAAAAAAAGGGTTGGGGAGCATTCAAAATGATATGCCCCACTTACCATCTGAAGTGGTGCATTCCATTCTGTCACCTCAGGATTCTCGACCTGCTGTATTCAGCCTTAGCTTCCGAGGTGGGAAAACAATCAGTTGTTCTGAGAAGATGCTCTGGGACATAGCCTTAACAACAACAGCAAAACACTTTCCTGCTACAGTAAGCCAGCTGGCCCAGAAAATGCCTCAATGCTTTCCATATTTGGAATTAAAAGCAGGGTTGTGGAGTCGGTATGTCAAACCTTCGACTCCAACTCCCCTATTTTTCTACTGTCCAACTCAGACTCCTTCATAAATGGCAAATGTATATTAATTTTTCTACTGTCCGACTCCGACTCTGACTCCTTCATAAATGGCTAATGTATATTAATGGATTAATATTAATAAATTAATATTAAAATATTAATTTTATTTTGAAGTCGGAGTCAGTACATTTCTACCGACTCCGACTCCACCCAAAATTGTTTCCGACTCCGACTCCACAACCCTGATTAAAAGTGACTTTATGGAAGGGGCCAGAGCTCAGAGCTAGAGCACATATTTTGCATGCAGCAGCTCCTACATTCAATCCACAGCCTTTCCAGACTAAAAAAATATCCCAGGAAGGAGGGATGAGGGAAAATAAAACTTTCTCTCCCTGAGTTCCTGGAAAGTTCCTGCGAGGGTGCTTCCACGCTGTCACTATTTTCAGGTGGAATTCAATCACATACCAGCAAATTCAGGTTGTGCGATTAAAGTTGATTGGGAGGTCTAGCATAACAAACCCACTTCCCCCCAAAACCGGAGTTTTAGCTTTAAGGAAAGCAACACGAAAATGTAATTCCTAATAAATTTATGCGGGTCTTTACAGTAGCTGGCCTTTAGTGTTTTGCTATTGTTGTTGTTGTTGTTTAGTTTAGTTTGTACTGGAACTTATGTTGCTGCACTTGTATTACGCTTATGTATATTCATAAAATCCAAATTAACTACATATACAAAGAGGAATTGCTCTGGGAACTGTGGGAATTTACATGTACTCGATGTAACGTCATCTAAAACTCATCTAAAGGATGAGAGCTCAACAAATAGGTTGTCTGGAAACAACCCTGGTCAGAGGAAAAAAATACAGCTCTGTGTAAGATTGCTTTATATAAATTTATACCAGAAATTTCCAGAACTCCTAAACCTATTTGCCTACCAGAAAAAGCAGGCCACAAGAAAGGATGAACAGGGCGGGGGAAGGTTAAGTAGGTATTCTTTTAGAGCCGGAATGGGAAACCTGCGACCCTGACGAAGTTGTTGGACTCCAACTCCCACCAGCCTCAGCCAGCATCATCAATGGGCAAGGATGATGGGAACTGGAGTCCAACAACAGCTGGAGGCCCTCCCCGTTTTAGAGGAAAGGCACATCACAGCACTTGGCTTGAAAGGTGGCAAGGCAATTGTTAAAAAAAAGTTTGACTCTTCCGAAAACCAAGCTGCATACACACCATATATTTAAAGCACACACACACTCAAGAATCCAGCACTTCAGTTCCCAGCATATTTAACAAACTACAATTTCCAATTTCCAGGATTCTTTATGTGGAAAGGATGTGCTTAAGATGTATGATGTATACACAGCCAGTCTTTAGCCAATTCCAGTTTCCTCTCCAGAAATCCATACAGAAACATTGGGGCCAATTCTTCCCCTATTTCTTCAATGCATACATTTAAAAGCATTTTTACAAGTGGCACCCAGAAATCCTACAGTCTTCTATTCACAAATGTTAATGCAGTACGCAAAGCCCAGAGAGAAGGAAGCACTCCAGCCAACAAAGCTTCCTCATACAATTTACAGATGCCGAAGTCAGGTTTTTTAAAGCATCACTTGTACAAACATTCCAGTACTCAGTCCTAAGCACATGTGGAAGCAAGTTCCAGTGCATTCAACAGGATTTAACTTCCTAGAACATGTACATAGGGTAGTGGTGTCAAATAAGTGACCAGCTCACCCAAAGCCTGTCAAAATTATCACTGAATTTTAATGACTAACATCCATCCTGCTCTGAAGATCTCTCACTCTCTTTAATGAAACACAAGCATGCTTGTTTTTATTTGACAGATCAAGGATGTGGGTCTATTCTCTTAGTCCAGGGAGCCTTCCACCCAACACAGGCCATGTGCAGTAAAAAGGGAGGCACATACAGAATGCATTTCCCTCAGCATGGCATGACCAAAGTTCAGGGTAGAGCACCCACCCTGCATGTAGACGGTCAAGGTTCAAACCCCAGCATCTCTGGTTATAGGATCTGAGGTTGCAGGAGTTAGGAAAGGCCTGAACCTGAAACCCTGGACGCCTGCTACCAGTCAGATTAGACAACACATGTCTAGGTGGACCAATTGTCTGACTCAGTGCAAAAAAATAGTTTCCTATGTTTGCACCCAATCTAGGGTTATAGAGTGAATTTCCAGATCAGACACTGTGGCTACCTGGCAAATTTCATGTTCCAGCCCTTCACCTTTCCACTGCCCTCAGTGCAATCAGTTTGGCAAGGCCCTAGGTTCCCCTCACCTGCAGCCTCCCTATGCGCCACAGGGTCGAGTGACAATCACTTGGCCTCACTTCCCCAGACTTTAAAAAGGGAACAGCAGCCACTCAACCCAGAGGGCAAATAAGGCAATGAACGCGTTAGATGCCCCAAGAGCCCTAGGAAGAGAATAAGTTACGCAACTATACAGAGGGTTTTAACAAAACCTGTCAACTTGAATAAAAACCGGCGGCAGGGGGTGGGTGGGTTCCTAGCTCTTCTACTAGACCAGCTCATGCAGAAGGTCCCAGTTCAATCCCCCGCATCTCCAGATAGGGCTGGGAGAGTCTCCCTGCCTGAAACCCTGGACAACCGCTGCCAGTCAGTGTAGACAATAAGAAGCCAGATGAACCATTGGTCCAACTAGACAGCTCCCTATGTCACTATGGGCTCGCCTTCTGCTTTACCCCACCTCCAGCAGCGTCTTTCCTCTTTTCTAATCAACCCCCCGCAATTCACATTTTGCCAGTTCCCAGGCCTACTACAGACAGCCTAACAGAGCGCGCGGGGAGGGGTCTGCTCTCCCCCAGGCGGGAAGAGAAGCCGACTCACGCGTTGCCCACGTGGATCCGGGGCGCCACCTCGTTGCTGTGCGCGCTGGGGAGGCTGTAACAGCCGCTGCCGTTAGCCAGCAGGTCGTTGAGCTCTTCCACCGAAATCTGGAACTCTGACATCATGGCTCGCTCGCCCCGCCGCTATGGGCAGGGCTGCTGCCTCCCCGCTCCTTTCCCCGGGCCCAGCCTGATAGGAGGGGCTGCGATCAGCTGGTGCGCGGCCGGCAACTCCCCACCCAGCCAAGAGGAAACCGAGCCGGTCGGGCGCCCGGCCAGGAGAGACCGGCTGCCATCAGGACTCCTTCCTTGCCCGCCCCACGTGTACTTAGACCAACTATAACATCTCAGATTATTTTACCCGGGATTAATAACCCATTCCCGATTTACATCGCAATCGTTTGGAAGGATTACATTCCCCTTGGCGTTACATAGCCTTTTCTTTTTTTACTCCGGTTTCGTTAAATCTTGACGTTTACTGTTTCAAAGCTACAAGTGCCGGGAATCGATGCTAACAGGAAGCCCTACCTGGTTCCAGGTGTGTGGGGATAGGCTCTCTGTTGTGTCCCCCTCTCAATGTTAAGGAAAAGGCTCAACAGCTGTGCCTTGATCCTACTTCGCATGTTCCGAGGTGATTTCCAGCCACGAATGTAGTGGCAAATTCAAAAACAAAGGGTCGCTCCATAATAGTGCCACCACACCTCCTTTCCCACTTTATCTCCTCTCCTTGCTCTCCGGGTTTCGCGAGTCCACACCCCGTTACAACAGAGGTCACTAAGAGCCAATCAGCATGAAAGGGGAGGCTGTGTGTTAGCTATTGAGAAGAGTCATCTCTGTGGCTGACTCATCTCCTTTCATTCTGATTGGCTCCAGTCAGCATGAAAGGACAAGGACTTTTCTCAGTGGCTGACAGGATCTCCTTTCATGGTGATTGGTTTGTACATACTACATAGGGACCTGTCTGGGACTCTGCTCCCAAAAAAGTAAGGTGTCTACAACCCTCTGTGATCCTGGATGACTACACTGCTTCTAGAATTGAAATGGGGGGGGAGGAGAGCTGCTGGCTCTGAATAAAACCTTGGCTATGATGACCTTCCCCTGCTCCTGATCTCATTTATGCAGGTAAGAAAGAATCCCACCTGCTCCTGAGGGTTTTTGGTTTAGCCCCTGTCTACACCATGTGGAAATGCTATTCCCAAGAGAGCCATTTTAAAGTAGATCTTGCCTTCTAATTCCTACATGATCAATCGATAAAAAGATGGGTTTTCTTTTATTATTATTTTTTACTCGTGGTGGAAGCCAGGGCCAGCCGACCTGGGCTCCTGCTGGGAGGAAGGGTGGATATAAATCAAATAATAAATAAATAAATAAGGAACATAAGAACAGCCTGCTAGATAAGGTCAGTGACCCATCTAGTCCAGCATCCTGTTCTCACAGTGGCTTTAGCCAGATCTCAGTGGGACTTACTTTCTGGTAAATATGTTTAGGATATCAGCTGAAATATGTGATCCTGTGCATTCTTACTTGTTGTGGGTAAATCCTGCTGAAATCTGTAGCACCTCTGAGAAAAGTGTGCTCTCCTTTTGATAAAGCCACACGACTTCAGAATATTTGATCCATCAAAGCAAGGCTGGGGAACCTATGGCCCTCTTGATGTTTTGGACTCCTGCTCCCATCAGCCCCAGCCAGCATTGCCAATAGTCAGTGTGGTGGGAGTTGTAGTTCTGAAAGGCCACAGGTCTCTGCTCCCTGTACTATAGTTACTAGTACAGACTTCACTGATATATTCAGGGAAAATTTTGATCATGAAAATGGGTCTGGAGACTCAGTCCAGAGCATAAAATCCTTATCTCTGTTTTCGAAACATAAGAAGATGAATATGGTGAAACTGTTGTTTGGTGGTCCCCAGTTGTGCAAGCACAAGTGAGCAGAGGCTCATCCCTGAAACCTATTCTGATTTCACCACATGCCTCTGAACATGTGCAGTGTGCCTTTCCCTTACCACTTTTCCCATTTTTCAGATTAGGCAACAAGACTGTGATACCTCTTTATTTTTAGAAGCTAATCAAATTATATGCCGAGGAAGAGGAATCCTTTCTCTCCCCATCCCCACAAAGTAATTTACATTGTAGCTCTTTGTTTCTCTAGATTATAGATTTGTGCCTTGCTGAAGGGAGGGTATGTGTGACTCATCTTCTGATTCCTTCTTTTCTCCATCCTTACAGTGTTTCTGGCTCAGATGTTCGGAGTGACACCCTTTTGCCAAATTCTGCGGTGTGTCTGGCAAGACGGCTCACCATGGCGCAAGAAGATGCAGCATTGCTGCCCACCTTGAAGCTACTGTTGGTTGGAGACAGTGCAGTAGGGAAATCCAGGTGCAGGGGAAAGTGGGGAGAGTCACTGAACAGGAAGAGGAAGGGCGGGATCTAAATCAAATAAATAAATAAAACAAGAGGGCTGGGAAAGTTGCTTCAGGGAAACAGACGTCTCTTTTTCTCCTTGTCTCCTCCCACAGCCTTCTGCGGAGATTTACTGAAAACCAGTTTGAGCCATACCTCAACCCAACCATTGGTGAGCACTTCCGGCTGCCTCTCTCCTTTGCACTTCCCTTGCCATCCACAATGGCATTTTGACTCTCCTCCAATTCTCATGGGCGTCCCTGGTTCACCATCTCTAACACAGGTCACGTCCACAGCATACGTTTAAAGCACATGGCTTCCCCCCAAGAATCCCGGGAACTGTCATTTACCCCTCATGGTGCTACAATTCCCAGCACCCTTCACAAATGACAGTTCCCAGGATTCTTTGGGGGAAGGTATGTTACAGATGTGCTAATGGCCAAGATACTGTAAGCTCAGCCCAGCCCTTTATCTGCACTATAGGGATAAAAATAGTGTCCTGCCTTACACAGTTGTGTTATGGATTATTATTATTTATTTATACTATTTATGTATGCATAATATTATTATTTGGGGAAGGGCCTTCGCTCAGAGATGGAACAGATGCTTTGCATGTAGAAGGTCCCAGGTTCTATCCTGGCATCTCCAGATAGGGCTGGGAGAGACACTTGCCTGAAATCCAGGAGAAAGAGCTGCTGCCAGCCAGTGTGGACAACACAGAGCTAGATAGACCAGATGTCTGACTCGGTATAAGGTAGCTTCCTATGTTTCTGTACATGTCTTATTATTATTATTATTATTAAATTTTATTTATACCCCGCCTTTTGGCCAAAGGCCCTCAAGGCGGCTTACAAAGAAAAATAAACACAGGTGTAGAAATACAATAAAAATACAATAAAAACAATACAGTTTACAAAAATTAAATTAAATAACAACATTATCATTATTGGCACGGCCAAGAAAGAGGTGGTGGTGTTAGCGGGGACGGCAGCTCCCAAGAGGCAGAAGGGCGACAGGCATTTGTTACAGCAAAGCTGTTTCAATGTTGTCTTCCTCTCCATGTCCTTGGGCTTGCTCAGCTGCTGCTCCCCGGGCTTCTGCAGCTGCTGCTGCTGGTTTATGTCAGGGGGGCGGCTGCGGGAGCTCGGGCTCGGGGACCTGGGTCTTGCCTGGAGCAGGAGGAGGAGAAGGGTGTAGCGGTGGCGGTTGCTGTTGAGCGGGAGGCCCCGTGCAAGTGGCCATGCACCAGGCTGTTGTTGGGCAGGAGGCACTGGGCTCCTGTCTATCCTGCCCTTTCGCCAAGGAATTCAAGTGGCACACATTTTCACCTCATTTTATCCTCACAGCTAGCCCAAAGTCACCCAGTAATATCTTCATGTGGCTGTACGGGGATTTGAATCCAGGTCTCCCCAGATCCTATTCCATCACTTTAGCTGCTACATTGTGCTAGCTCTCATGTTGTGTATTGCTCCATGTTAAGTTGGGCTTGTTGTTGTTATGTGCCTTCAAGTTGATTATGACTTATGGCGACCCTATGAATAAGTGACCCAAGAGCATCTGTCATGAACCAGATCTTGTAAGTTCAGGTCTGTGGCTTCCTTTATGGAATCAATCCATCTCTTGTTTGGCCTTCCTTTTTTTCTACTCCCTTCTGTTTTTCCCAGCATTATTGTCTTTTCTAGTGAATCATGTCTTCTCATGATGTGTCCAAAGTATGATAAACTCAGTTTCATCATTTTAGCTTCTAGTGACAGTTCTGGTTTAATTTGTTCTAACACTCAATTATTTGTCTTTTTCGCAGTCCATGGTACGCGCAAACTCTCCTCCAACACCACATTTCAAATGAGTTGATTTTTCTCTTATCCGCTTTTTTCGCTGTGCAACTTTCACATCCATGCATAGAGATCAGGAATACCATGGTCTGAATGATCCTGACTTTGGTGTTCAGTGATACATCTTTGCATTTGAGGACCTTTTCTATTTCTCTCACAGCTGCCCTCCCCAATCCTAGCCTTCTTCTGATTTCTTGACTATTGTCTCCATTTTGGTGGCCCCATGAAAAAAAGAACTGGGCTCCTAGGTCATGCAGACAACACTGACTGAAATTCTCTCTTCTCCATGACTACTAAAGTTGTAGGAGCCCTGTCTTCTTTTGTTTATATTAATGAAAGCATGAAATATTAAAAGATATTTGCATTCAAGCTGTCTTGGAAGCTATTCTTCCTGACAGAGAAAGTCTGTTTACTAATCCCAGATGTGCAGAATCTGACTGAGATGACAGTGCTGGGGACACCTTGTACATGCTCCGAGGGCACCGTTTGATCTGTTACGACATGCTTTGTTCTAGGGCAGCATTTCCCAACTAGTGGGCCACCAGATGTTGTTGGACAACAATTCCCATCTTTCCTGACCATTGGCAATGCTGGCTGAGGCTGATGGGAGTTGTGGTGTGTGATGCGTCCTTCCCTGGCTCTCCCTGTCAGGTTCCTACCTGCGCATGGCTACTGCCTGTCACTAGGCACCACCAGGGACTCCACCAGTCCGGACCACTCTCTCTTATGGTTTCTCTCCCCGCTCTAGCACAGATCTCAACAGATCCCCCTGCTAGGCAACCACCAGTAACGTCCCAATACTAGTATTCCCAGAGACTCTGAATACTGGTATTGTTATTCTCTTCACCACTGCCACCATTTGTTACAGTTCCCCTTCAGCCTTGGTCATTACCTTACCCTCCCTTCTGGTCTGTGAAACCCCAGCCAAGGATCAGGCCTTTGGTAAACCAAATTAAGTATTTATTAAAGATAACAAAGCTAACAAGATTAACAAGATTTCTTCTTAAGGCACATAAGCATATGGTTTTACTCAATACTAATCCGAACTCCACCTCCCTCCTGGTAAACAACTCTCTAAACCCCACCAAGCAACCCACTCAGTTCTCTTTTCCCCCCAGATTCCACTCTCACTCTTCCTTTTATACATTCAGCCATTTTAAACACTCAGCCAATCATCTCGCATTCTACTGCCCATTCACTCCCCCTCTTTCACTCCACTTACCATGTATCTTCTAAACAACCAACACTTACCATATAGGAACATCACATGGTGCAACAACATCTGGTGGCCCACTAGTTGGGAAAGGCTGTTCTAGGGCTTAGCCCTGGGACTTAATCGCTCTTGGCCCAGGGTCAGCTCAATACGTTTTGCTATCTGGCATCCTCTGTGACTTTGCTTCCATGGAAGGAAATCTCTGGGATTGTATATGGCTTCACTGGCACTCTAAATATGCTACTGTGGCCACTGCTTAAGCTGCTTGTTCAGGCAGGCTGACTTAAATAAAGCTTTGCCCGCGAGCATTAACCAGCCTTTTTCAGCCTGTGGACCACATTCCCTCATGGGCAACTTTCCAGAGACTGCATCCCAGCCGGGTGTGTTGCAAAAGTGGGTGTAGCTAGCCAGATGCACACACCAGTCTCCACCCAGGCAAGCAAGAGATAGGATCACAGAGCAGGGCTAGTGAGTTGTGTGCCTGGGGTGGAGAGGGAGGCCAGGACTGAGTCCCAAGGGCTGGACAGAGAGTCCTGGGTCAAGTTCCCCACCCTTGGGTTCATCACGCATTGCAGATGTTAAAATGTGGGTTGCTGATCAAATTTTAACTAGAAATGAATTCCTGGTATGGAGTGTGAAACATTTGCTGACTACTCTCCATAGTGTGGGGTCCTGGGCCCCATCGGCACTGTATATATAAAGCAGTATCATACCACTTTAAACGGTCATGGCTTCTCCCACAGAATCCTGGGAACTGATTTTTGAAGGGTGCTGAGAGTTGTTAGGAGACCCCTCTTCCCCTCACAAAGCAGAAATTGCCAGAGTGGTTTAACAGTCAATCCCTCTTCCCAGGGAACTGGGAACTGGAGCTTTGTGAGGAAAATAGAGGTCTCCTAACAACTCTCAGCACTCTTCACAAATGATCGTTCTGAGGATTATTTGAGGAAAGTTATGACTATTTCAAGTAATAGGATGCTGGTTTATATGTATAATGCAGATGAGGCCTTGGTCAGACTTCTGATAGGAGACTTAACAACCCCTGGGGTGTTACCCAGACTATTTAGTATGCTCAACAACTATAACCATCACCTTCTGCTGTAGGAGGTCATCATCCAAGGCCTTGTTGTTGACATCCTCTGGGGTTCAGATGGGTAGTAACCAGCATGGTCAAGCACCACTTGCCCCTCTTCTTCATCATTGCAGTCTGATTGTTCATTCATCTCTTCCTCTAGCGTAGGCAATGGTGGTGATGGAGAGGAAGAACAGTAGGTACTACTGCCTGCTTGCTCATTGGCTCTCTGCCTGACAAGCAAGCAGGTGGAAGCAGTGATGAGGAAGAAGAGGAGCAACTGGTGATAATAGCAATGACGAAGGAGACACAGTTTTACCCAAGGCCTCTCCAAAACCTGGAACTGACAGCTATCACCAGGGATAGGGCCTTTTCAGTGGTGGGACCCAGACTGTAGAATAACCTTCCTAGAGACATTTGAGAAGGTAGCATCTTCTCCTAAATGAACCTGCTCACCTGTTCAGTTCATCATCAGATGATCGTTTCTGGGTGTACCTGCTGTCTGAGGTGAGGCAGGTGGCAACAAGAAAAAGGGGCTTATTCTTGGTACTGATGCCTTGACTCCAAAATGCTCTCCATAGAACTGGTTGCTCAGCACCAGTTTAACGCACTGAGTATCAGGATAAGATTTATTAATTTCCTTTCTAAACCTTTTGTACTCAATTTGGTGTTGCTGTTGTTTTGAGTTTTATCTGTTTTTACCGTGTTGTCTCTATCCTTAGTGTTCTCTGGTTAGATATATATTTTAAATACTGTGCTATTTTTTTTTTTTATGAAATGGACTGCCTTCGATTCCGACTTATGGCGACCCTATGAATAGGGTTTCATGGTAAGCGGTATTCAGAGGTGGTTTACTATTGCCTTCCTCTGAGGCTGAGAGGCAGTGACTGGTCCAAGGTCACCCAGTGAGCTTCATGGCTGTGTGGGGATTTGAACCCTGGTCTCCCAGGTCGTAGTCCAACACACTAACCACTACACCACACTGGCTCTTTTTTTTGTTAGTTGCTTTTAATTATTTTTATTAACATAAACCATCTTGAAAATGCTCTGAATGATAAAGTGGGGTTTGTTTAAATACATACAATATATTGGCATACACTGTATCCTGTTTACTTCTGTACCAAGTTGAAATTGCTTTATTTAAAGGCACTTTTAATAATCATTAGGCTGAGGGTCCTTCTATTGTTTGTTAGCTACTAATGCTGTTTAAGAACCTAAGAGCCCTGCTGGATCAGGCTAATGGCCCATCTAGTCCAGCATCCTGTTCTCACAGTGGCCACCAGTTGCCTCTGGGAAGCCCACAAGGAGGACCTGAGTGCAAAGTCCTCTCCCCACCTGCGATTCCCAGCAACTGGCATTCAGAGACATGCTGCCTCTGAAAGCTTGTTTGTTGGTTGGTTATGGTTATTTTGCAGTACAGTCCTAGCCGTGTCTACTCAGAAGTAAGCCACTGAGTTCAATAGAGTTTATTTCTAGACAGGTTTAGGATTGCAGTGTTAATGTGTTGTGGACTGCAATCCTGTGCGCCCTTGATAACCTTGGAGTAAGCTTCACTGAACTGAATAGAACTTGCTTCTGACTATATATGTATAGGATTGCACCACTACAGTGTGCATTTTTATAATTTATCATTTTCACATATATTTTACACACGTGTGCACGTGCACAGCTTGGACACTGGATTGTGAAAAGGCAGAATGGTGCCTGGTAGGCTCACACACCCTTTTTTTCCTGCCATGGCTCTTATCATAAGAATAAGAACATAATCAAAACAGAAGAGGAGCCCTGCCGGATCAGGCCAGTGACCCATCTAGTTCAGCATCCTGTTCTCACAGTGGCCAACCAGATGCCTTTCGGAAGCCCCAAAGCAGGACATAAGCAGAACAGCACTCTCCCCACTTGCACTTCCCAACAACTGGTATTTAGAGGCATATTGTCTCCAACAGTAGAGGTAGAACATAGCCATCATATCTAGTAGCCATTGCCAGCCTTATCCTCCATAAATTTGTCTAAATCCTGATTAAACCTTTCCAAGTTGGTGGCCATTGCTACATCTTCTTGTAATCAACCACATGATACACAGAAACCGAACAGCAGTATTTCCAACATAGAGGCAAGAGACAAGAGGAAGCTTCATCTGTTGAATTTTTTGTGCCTGCCATGCAACATCCAGTAAGCCCTCCCATAATAACTGGTGGGTCTGCTGTGACTCCTCTGTTTCTCTCCCTCTTTGCTTTCCAGGTGTTGATTTTAAAGTGAAGAAGATGGTGATTGGTGACCTTCCCCTGCAACTAGCAATATGGGTAAACAGTTGGGATGGAAAGATCTGTCAATTCCGGTTCTACATAGAAAAATATGAAAGTACTAGACCCAAGCTACAAGCATCTGTTTCTTTTAAAATATTAATCTACAAGTGGGACTTGCAACAAAATGTTGCAGTGTTTCTGCCATGTCATCTTCCAGGATACTTTATTCCATTTTCCCTCCCTCTGGTTTTCCATCCCGTCTTGAGAGACGTTCTGTGGCAGCTGAGCATAATCGGGCTTCATTGGGCTGAGTATTTTTGGGGGGACAGGGGGTGTCTCTCCTTTGGGACTTTTTGCTATAGTTTTTGTAACTTCTGCAAACCTTGCAGTTCACCCAAGCCCACTGTGTGAGCCTTCCTCTTGCGTATGCATGATGCTGTTTTGGCTACATAGAATAACGGCACTCCCTCTGAGCATTGGAAATGGAAGGGATGATGATGATTATCTTATTTCATGGCTCTACAACAGGGGTGGGGGAACCTCAGGCCTAGTGCCAAATGCAGCCCCCCCGACCTCTCTATCTGACCCTCAGAACTCTCCCCAGGCCATACACCTCTGCTTTCAACCCTGATGGCTTTTGCCTGGCTGGGATTTGTCCTTGTGCTCAGAGAATGTCTCTTGCTTGTCTGGGTGGAGGACAGAGAGAGAGAGTGTGTGTACAAAAACTAGCCTACTGTACAAAAATAAAATTGGCATTTATTGCTCCACCCACTTTTGCCTCTGGACCGCCCACCACTGGTTTGTGGCCCTTGGAAGGTTGTCCAGAGAAGCATGCGGCCCTGGGGCTGAAAAAGGTTCCCCACCCACACTTTGTAAGTTCACAAGTTTGTTTGAGGTTGGGGAGGGGGAATAAGTTTTTAAGGGAGGTACAAACAATGTGTAACCCTTGCACAATCGCTTCCAAACCATTGTTATCTTTATTCCCTCTTCTTCACACCTGCCACCTGTTAACTTTATTTTGTTTACACTGTTGTACCTAGAAAACCTAATCAATAAGGAAGATTTTTTTAAAAAAAAAAAATCTGGGGCATGCAGTGGCTGATTGTCTGGATAAGCCCCTCGATCTACCTTAATTGAGTCATTTTTACCTCTAGGGCTACCCTCCCCCCCCCCCAGCAACAACAACAAAAAGCCTAGAACTTGAGAATTTCTTCACTGCCATGACATCTGTATGGAAGGCAGTTGGGTCTTTTGAAAAAACATTAGTTGGTTATTAAATTTAATACTTGTGCTATACAGTGTTTAAATACCTTTTGATCTAAATGCCTTTGTTTCCCTTTGTGTAGGACACAGCAGGGCAGGAGCGATTTCGAACACTGACCCCTAGCTATTATCGAGGTGCTCAAGGTGTAATTTTAGGTAGGTGTCAGACACCACAGGACTGCAGTTAGCACAATTCTGATGTCAAACACATTAAGATGGAGGTAAATGGAAGTGCGTGTTTTCCCCTATAGCTAGCTGGCTCAGGCAGACTTGGAACAGCAATTAATACTGTTGTGCTTCCACACCACTAAGTTGAGGGTTGGCAATTGTTGTTTTCTTGGCAGAGAGGTTGTCCTTCTTAACAATGCTTCAAAGATAAAGCCTTTAGATGCTTGGCTTCTGAGACATTTCCATTTGACATTGATTTAGGCATGAAGTAAATAGTGTTTCTGGCTTCAGGCCTTTTTCCAAATCAAACTGAGACCCCCAACTGCATTTTCATCTTGCTGAAATATTCTCACAAGTTCTCTTTTAAGGGGTGGGGTGAGAAAAGTTTAAAAGTTCCACAAAGTGATTCAGTCATACCAGGATAAAGTTCTATTGCTTGACACTAATTACAGACAATATATGTGCTCGTGACAGTTACAAAACCACACTCCTTGCAGTGATTACTGTTTATTTATTTAAGGCATTTTTACCCTGCTTTTCAGCCAAAAATGCTGCCAAGAATGGCTTACAGATCAATAAAAGTACAAGACAGTCCCTGCCCTCAGGTTTACAATCTAAAAGGCACAACACAAAAGGAAAAAGGGATGGGGAGGGAGGAGGGGAGGAAGCAAACTCAGGCACCACTTCTTAAAGTTATTGTTCTTACAATGACCAACTGTAATTGAAACTGTTCAGTAGCATAATATCTGCTGCTAGGTGACAGTTGAGGGAGAGCCAAAGGCAGGTCTTCTTTCAGCAGTCTGAATTGTGCTGGGTGCACTATTCAGGATAAGGAAGTACATTTTCCTAGATACAAAATGCTGTCATTTGAGAGCTCAGAAAAATATTTCTGTTTGAGAGAAGCTTTACCGACTCTGCTTTAGCAAGTAATAAACCAATCCTGGGGAAAGGTCCTCATGAGACACCTCAGGTTAATATCTAGAAAAAAATCTGAATGACTACCTGATTTACTACCTGTATGACTACCTGATTTAAAAAGCAAATGCTTCAAGGTCCCCTGAGGAAGAAAAACTGGTTCTAATTATGTGGAGTGCAGGGTCTACTGATTGTATAGTGAAGTTTTGAAACTTGGAGGCTGAACAACAGCAGTCTTTAGTCTGGTGATATGAAAATGCTAAAATCAAGTTTCTAGGCTTGTTTGTTGTACAGCAGGTGTGGACAACCTTTGGCCCTCCAGATGTTGCTGAACAACTTCCATCAGCCCTGTCCACTGGCCATGCTTTCTGGGGCTGATGGAAGTTATAGTTCAGCAACATCTGGAAGGCCAGAGGTTCCCCACACTTGTTGAAAAGGCTTGAGAAGGTTCCAACTTGTGAAAAGTCAGATGGGAAGAGAGGTTGAGGGACTCTCAAGTGAGTCATGTGGAGAATCAGATGGCTGTGGAGGAGCAGGAGAGGTGATGCTAAGCTGGTTTGATAGAGGCTTGTGAGAGAAATGGACTGCAGTAAGGCAGGAGAGGCAATTATTTTACTATTACTTTATTCATTTTATAATAACATTTGGATCCCACCTTTCTTCCAAGGAGATCACAGTGGTGTACATGGTTCTTTCCTCATCCCTGTTTTTTTCCTTAAAACAACCCTGTGAGGTAGATTAGGCTGAGCGACAGTGATTGGCCCAAGTTCAATCATTGAACTTCATGGTTGAGTAGGTTTTGAACCATAGTCTCCCAGGCCTAATCCAACACTCTGTCAACTACACCACACTCTGGCTCTGTTCACCTTATGATGAAAGATGGGTAAGAAAGCTAATAATAATTGACACAGTGTTTCTGAGAAAAGTTAGAAAAGGTATACTGAATCCTCTTTTGAAAGCAGAGTAGTACCTTAATCTCTGCACTGTTCTGAGCTCAGGGTAGGGTACATGGTTCTTCACCACCCATCCCAGTTACCAATTTTTATCTTTACAAAAGCTGTGTGAGACAGATTAGGGTTGTTGAGTGAGCTTTGGTGGCTCAGCAGGGATTTGAACCCAAATTTCCCTGTCCTAGCCCAGCAATTGAACCACTATATCACCCCGGCTCTCCGTGTGACTATTACAGGAGTAAAGCCCGCTGCTCTTTCCCTTTCGGTTCTGCCTCTTGTTTGCCCATAAGAGAAGAGTGCAGCTATTTGCCTTGTAGAAAGCAGAGACATGAGTTTTGTGACTGTATGGGGCATCTTCCAGTGGAGAAGGGGAGGATGGCATTATGTGCTCCCGTTCTGAAAACACATGCAAACAATGCAGAAGAGATGCATTTGTGAATAACTCTTGCAGGACCCACTAGTGTTTGATCGTAATCACACGTGAACCCAGGTCACACCCATATCATACACTTAAAGCACTTTTATGCCACTTTTAACAGTCATGGCTTCCCCCAGAGAAGAATCCTAGGAACTGTATCTGAAAGGGGTTTCCTAACTTTAAATGTTTATAATTACTTGTTTTTTACTGTTTTATTGAAAATTATAATGTCTTTTGTAAACAGCTTTGAGGTTTTTCACAATCAAGCGGTATATAAATTTTAAAAATAAAAAAATAGTCTGTTGCTGTTTTAATTGTTTTAAAAATGTTTTTAATTACTTATTTTTAACTGTTTTATTGATAATTTTAATGTCTTTTGTAAACCACTTAAAGGTTTTTTACAGTCAAGCGGTATATACATTTTAAAAATTAATGAAATTAATAAATAAAATAAACTTTAACAAATGGCAGCCCCCAGGATTCTTTGGGGAAAGCCATGACCATTCAAGCAGAATAAGAGTGCTTTCAATGTGCGGTGTGGATGTGTAGTCTCAGCCTGGAGCTGTGATTCCTTAAAAGAAATCTGCCCTGGGAAACTGCTGCAGACAAACCACTTGAGACAGCTTATGCAGTGGGGCACTTGAGTTTTCCCCAGTCTCTCTCACAGGAGTGACAAGGAGCAAGCAGTGGATATTATGCCTCAAAGAGTGGCTCCAGCCCAGCTACACCAGGTCATCCGGGTTGATGGATGGGGACAGCAACTGCTTCTCCCTCCCAGCCCACTCTTTTTATGTGTACACAAAAGGCATCCTGGTGAAGAAGGGTTTCTTTGTTTTGTTGCTTCTGACCAGTTTATGACGTCACCAGGAAAGAGACTTTTGCGGGTCTGGACAGCTGGCTGCAAGAGCTAGAGATATATACAAAGAAGAATGTTGTGAAGATGCTTGTGGGCAACAAAATCGATGAGGTTAGTCGGGAGGCCAGCAGCCTGCTTTGTTTGATTTAATTTGCTTATTTTACAGCCTTTATATACACCTTAATATTTCAAAAATCCCAAAATGGTGTACATCAGAAATGCAGCCTAAAACCAGTAAAACAGCAATATAAAAACACATAAAAGCTTATACACGTGAATAAAAACAGAATATCAAAGGATTCAAACAGGTAAAACAGGGATGTTTAGGGGCAAGCCCAAAGCTGAAGAGAATAAATTTGCTTTTATTTTATTTTCTTATTACATATACATCCCACCTTTCTTCCAAGGAGCTCAAAGTGATGTACGTGGTTCTCCCCGTCACCATTCATCCTGACAATAACCCTGTGAGGTAGGTTAGGCTGAGAGACTGTGACTGGCCCAAAGTCACCCAGTGAGCTTCATGGTTGAGTGGGAATTCGAACCTTGGTCTCTGATGTCTCTGATGTCATAGTCCAACACCCTAACCATTACACCACACAGGCTCTGTTAGATCGGTGTTGACATGGCCTGCCCTGCATCTGACTGTCATGGGGCATTGTGAAGGGGACCACATTCACTTTCTATTATTAATTTGCATACCGTCCAGTCACAACAGAACATAAACTAGGGATGATGACCATGTAGCCTTCCAGACATTGCAGGACTGCAACATCTATAATCCCTTGACCGTTGGCTATGCTGGCTGGGTGCAGGTTCCCCATCGGTGTCCTAATAACTCCAAGAGCTGCACCTGATCTTGTAAAGTTCATGCTTAGTTCAGATGTGTGTCAGTACTAAAACAGATGATGAGCATCAGAAGTGTTAGTTCTCCCACTCTTAACTTACCACTGTCCTGCAGTTTGTTTACTTAGAAAGGCAGGGCTTTACATGTAACAAGTACTAACAAGAGATCCTACTGCAGATTTTTGACATCCTCCTGTGCTTCCTCTTTGTCCATCTTGTCATATTCTCCTCGGGGGTGATGAGCTCCTGTCCTAGGACTGCAGCCTGACCTTAACCGGCTTTTTCTTTCCCCAGCTCCACAGAAAGAGATGAGGGGCACGGAGGGGAATAGCTTAGAGATGCAAATAACTATGGGGGAAAGGAGGTGCAGAGAGGCCTGTCTTTGGGCAAAGAGGAAAAATATAGGGGTATCTGAGAAATAGGATTGCAGAAGGCGAGCGAGGTGTGTGCGTGTGTATGCGTGTGAGACAAAAGAAGGTACCTGAGAATTGGAGGTGCACAAGTGAGAAAACGAGAGAGAGTTAAATGGGATTAGAGGGAGGGCATGTGCGATGGGCAGCAGGGAGATTGACTAGAATGATGTGAATTGTCCACCTGTGATAAAAAGAGGCCACCCACATTTTATGTCTACTGATGGTTAGTGCAGGCTGCATGCAGCCCCTGGTATGGCTGAATTGCAGGCCCCATTAATGGCAAGAAGACTGAAAAGGCTGACAGTAATTGCTTCCACTCCCTCCCACTATATCCTTCAAGAGTCTCTCATCCCAGCCTGCCTGTTTGCTTCTGTTGTTGCCTGCCTCCTACGCTTTGCTAGAGGCACCAGCTGACTCCATACCTCAGCTTCCTGGGCAAGACCACTCCATCTTCCTCTCCCTGTGCCTTAAAGGGCAATCTGTTTAGACTTTTCTTTTGAGAGACTCTTGGTTTTTTTGTTGCTGCTTTTTTTCTAAGACGCTGGATTTTTCTGTTGTTTCAGGGCTTCCCCCCCAAAACAAAAACAGCCCACAGAGCAAAGAGATGGCCACATCACTGCTCTTCCTGCTATCTGCTGCCTTCTCTAGCTCTTTTTTTTTCTTGCTGTACATCTTTTTGGCAAATTGTTATGTGAACAAAGTGTTGCTTCTGACTTTGTTTTTTAGTACCATGATTGATTCGTGGTACAAGTTGAAAATGGTGACTTGCCTCTCAAAGTAGTTATAAAGGCAGAGGAAAGCAAACATGCAAGCAAAATCCCCTCATGTTGCTCTCTATTCATCTGATCTGTAATATAGGTGCACAAGAGACATACACAATTGCAGCAAGAAGCCTGCTTTAGATATGCAGTCAACACATTTTTGGGTGCATGCCCACTTTTCTTCCCAGGATCAAATGCAAGGGGAAAACAGGCCTGCTGGTTGTCAGCAAAGCAGAGTTTACATGGCAGTGATTGACACAAGGGCCAATCAGTCAGGAAGCACGTCTCCTTTTTTTGGGGTGGGGCTGTGCAGTACTGATTGGACAGCACTTGTGTCAAATCACAAAGCTACCTTCCTAGTTCACAGACCAATTTTAAACGTGTAAAAGGTGGGAGGATGATACCTTTAACAAATTACCCTGCCTAAAGCTTCTTCTTGACCCCAGACAAAGCAATTGGTTATTCCAGGGGTAGCCAACATGGTGCCCTCCTGATGTTGTGGACTTTAACTCCCATCAACCCCAGCCAGCATTGCCAATGATCAGGGTTGATGGGAGTTGTAGTCTAAAAAATCTGGAGGGCACCGTGTTGGCTATCCCTGGGCTAGTCCTTCAATTTAGAACAAATTTTATCCTGAACATTCATTTACACATGCTAGTTGCAGACGTTCTCAGTGCAGACAGTCAAAGATGCTTGTGAAATGTCCAGAATAGGCTTCAGAGGGCAGTAAGGGAGGGAACATAAGATGCCTCCTCTCTGTCCTGTTGAATTGTTACAATTAAGATCCAGAACCTTCTATGGATAATAGTCTTGTGCGTACAAGCAGGGAAATCCAGGCTGTTACTGACTCCCATGGCTCATTCACAGATCATTGTGCATTTAAGTCAGCAGCAGCACCAGAAACAACAGCCTTGCTATTGTTTTATCTGGAGATGGAAGAGAGGCAAGTCAAGAGCCCTTCTTCTTGGCTCCTTTCAATCACCAACAAAAGAGACAGAAATGCATTGAGGAGCATGAGTTAACCTAATCAGGATAAATCCTGTAGGCAATTTTTGTACAATGTTGGCTCTAGGTTTTGGGGAAACCCTTTGGCAAGATGACCTGGGGATGGGGGTGGGCAACCTCATGGCTATTGCCAGTTCTTTTGGCCTGCCTTTCTTGTTGCAGTATTTGGCTGTTTGGGATTTAGCAGCTGTAAGCAGCAAAACCTTCCTGTGTTGGTGAATCTGGGAGATGGCAGCCGCTGACCTATTAAGATAATTTAGCAGCATGTTTGCTGATTCAGAAGGAATGGATCGTTCTGATTTATTATTTTTTTAATATGATCCTCCCCTTGTGCCCGATGTCTGATAATACTTTCTCCCTCTCTATAGACCAACCGTGAGGTCGAGAGAAAGGAAGGCTTGAAGTTTGCTCGGAAACACTCCATGCTGTTTGTAGGTATGTGAGGAAATACCTGGGAAGGGGCTGGCTGGTTTGCCAAGGGTGAAATAGTGGAGAACATGCTGGAGTAGTCACCTTTTCGTTAGTCCCACCCATGTGCCATGAACAGCAACCTTGCATGCAGAACATGAGCAGGTGAAGCCTTTTTCCACTCCAAGCAAGGAAAGGGTTCACCTGCTCAGTGCCAGGTCACAGAGATGCAGGGCCAATAAAAGGAAGGAAGGGAGCTGTCCCATGCCAAGCCAGACCATTGGTCCATCTAGTTCAGTATTGCACCGACTGGCAGCAGCTTTCCAGGATTTCAGGCAAGGGACATTCCCATTCCTATCTGGAGATGCCAGGGAGTGAACCTGGGACCTTCTGCATGCAAAGCAGATGCTCTACCTCTGAGCTACAGCTCTTCCCTGCCCAAAGAAAGGTGGTAATCTTATTGGCAGCGGTAATTGATTTCCCAAAATTGGCAGAACCCACAAACTAGCTTCTCATTGGCTCTTCCCATAAGCACTTGGTGAATGGCACTCTAGATATTACTTCCCTTCGCAATATTTTAACTACACAGAAATAAACCAAAGTATTAGTTTTAATTTTTTTAAAGGATGTCTTACAAATCTCTCTGCTTTCTAGTAGGAAATGTGGTTAACTACCACTTGCAAGATGATGCGAGTGCTCTTGAAAGTGAGATCATAAATAGATGGGGCTAGGGATAGATTGGCAGCCATATTAAAAGAAGCAACTTTAGAGTGGTGGAGATGGAGATACAGGGGTAGGGCAGTGGTGGCTGGTGCCTATTGAGACTAGCAGGGCAGGAAAGGCCAACAGGAGGTGGAGCAGAGCCAAAAACAGGCAAAGCCAGCAAATCTTCATTTTGTTCCCATCCTTCTCCCTGCTCAGTTCTGAAAGAGCAACACTGAGACGGAAGCTAACAGCCAGAGCCTCCCTTTGGACTGGATGTGAGTGAGAAGGTAGGCAGGTGGGGGCTGGCTGAGAGCAGACAAAGGTTGGTGGGGCAGTGACCCATTTGCCCTAATGGACCAGGCTGTTTATCCAGGCCTGCAGTCTGAGGTTCATTTCTCACTGAGGTGACAAACCTGTGTGTTTGGCCACAGCTAAGGGCTCACATAATGGGATGTGCGCACACACACATCTTCTGTGTGCAGGGAATACATCAGAGCAGTCTGAAGTGGTACAACTCAGAGATAGGCTTAATTACCTCAGGTAGAACTACATCTGAGTGACCTGAGAGATCTAGTAGTCAGCAGCTTTTCTGCCCAGCCATTGCAGCCCCGGTTCTCTCCTCACTGCTCCTCGCAACCTCTGGATGGGATCTGTCCTCAGTGTCCCCTTCAGCTGCCTGACTTCTGCCTGCTGCATCCATTCCCCTTTTTAGTTTTAACACAGACATGGGAGCGACGGGTCGGGAGGACTTCTTCCCATTGCAGTGGCACAGCTGGACTATTAGGATGCCACTCCAAAGGCAAACCTTGCTGGAAAGCCTAAGTCTTCATGTTCATGTGCAAAAAAGAAGTAATTTCTTGCTTTTTGTTTCTACCTAGAGGCCAGTGCTAAAATGAAGGATGGAGTGCAAAGTGCCTTTGAAGACGTCGTGCTAAGGATACTGCAGACACCAGGACTTTGGAATGTCAGAAAGGAAAACATAAAGCTGGCCGAGAGCAGAGCCCTTAAAGAAGCTGATGCCTGCGGTGCATCTTGTTCTGTTGCTTAAAACCCAGCTCCTTCCAATAAAATAGCTCAAGTGAAACATACCTAAGAGGCAGACTCCTCCCTCGTGCCCCATCACAATTCCTATGTCCTGTCAAGAAAATGGCCACCTTTAGGATGTGTCCTCCCCACTCGCCCAAAGAATGAGAAGTGCCAGAGACACCACTACTGGAGTTTAGTTTTCTTTTGATGAGAGGGTGTTGGAGGCTTAAAGTGTATATGGAATGTTTGGTTATTTACAAATAATACAAGTACGGGAGTTCGGGATCAGACACATTAGCACAGCTGCTAATATCAGGTCCTCAAAGAGGGTCCCTGCACACAAAGTTCCTTTTACCTTTGACCAACTCATAGCTCTCTGCAACACTGTTGGCTCCTCTGTCTCTCTCACAGCACACACCTCTGCTGCTGCATTCTCCCAGCTAAAGGGGTGTCGCCTCCTCCAAGCTGTGATGGGAACCAGAGCTTGGAAAAGTTACTTTTTTGAACTACAACTCCCATCAGCCCAATCCAGTGGCCATGCACGGTGACCATCTCCTAACCTTTTAGCTCATTAATCAACAGCAATCCTGGACATTTAACTGGCAATGTAGGAACTTTGGAAATGGCCTTATAAAGAGTCAGATCATTTCTCCATCTAGCTTAGCACTGTCTACACTGACAGGCTGCCCAGGGTTTCAGATTAAGAGCCTTTCCCACTTTGCTTAAAGATACCAAGGGTTGAGGATTAAATCTGGAACCTTCTGCATGCAAAGCATGTGCTGTACTACTGAGCTATGGCTTGCTCCAATCTGCCTAACAAAAGGAATGTTCATCCAGTAGTAACAATACTATCAATGTGCCGGGTTTATAAAATAAGGGCATACAGACAGAACACATTGAACTCAAATACCCTGGGATATTTATCTGTCACACACACACCCCAACTCATGGCCACCCAGCACTCTGTAAAGCCCTCATTATTCCAAAGGCTGGTGGGGTGACCGGCTAGGTGCTCTGTTCGTTATTGGTGTTATTCTAATAGTTTGTTTTTATTTTTTTCTGCTGGTTTTTTTTTGTATTTAGTGGTTTTATGTATATTTTAATCCCATTGTTTGCCCCCTTGGCTGTTCTGTTTTGAACAGAAAATTGGGGTATACATGTATTAATAAAAGTATATTGCTAAGATTTACATGCCACTCTTCAGTGTTGGTTGGCATTTCCAGGCAAAAGAATAACAAAAGAATAAAACAACAAAACAATAACATAACACTACACGTCAATCAAAAAGGGACTCTATATATCAACAATCCTATTTTCCAAGGCCACTTCTGAATGCAAGATAGATTTTGCATTTTTTTTAAAGCCCCCCCCCTAAAAACATTAAACTTTAAAATACATCATAATCTTTGAGAGATTTATTTCAGAGAGTATTCCTTCACATTATATTCCTAGGCAAGCAGCAAAGTATCCCAGGAGAGAACATACTTTTTCTGCTTGTTGCAAACAGCAGACTCATATCCACCTGAATTGGACAAGAATTGCAAATTCCTTGGCTGCTTCCAAAGTTGATGGAATGGGTAATGTTTTACCCCAAGAGGTCACCTAAATAGAGAGATGGCTCACTCCTCCACAGTATCTGACAGCATCTGATAAACAGGAAACATTTTAGGTTATGATATGCAATAGATTGGCTCCATAAACAGTTTTATCCAGCAGTGACATCAGAGAAACAAGAACTTTGCTTCAAGCATATTTATTTATTTTGTACTGTATATTCTGTAATTTTCTAATATTTCATTGCACTGTGGATCTCAGTATCTGGTCACTTAAAGACTTCTTGGTCCCAGATTAGGCAGAGTGAAAGAAAGATAAATCTCCAGGTTCTGAAACTGACAAGGTGCAAAATAAATAAATCAGTTTGAAATCTATGCCTTTAAATGCATCTTGGCAAAACAGAAAACAACCCTGCAGGAATGTTTGTAGTGAATTTTTAACCCAAGATCAGTGGGGCTACCTGAATCTACTGAGAGAAAGCTCTCATACGTTGGGACAATCAAAAACATGGGCCTCATCCTATTAGCTGTATATTCATTTGCTTATATTCATTCCCTGTTTTTTTATTTGCACAATCTTAGCAGGTCAAATTGTTTTGTTTATCTTGCATCTTCCTACTTATCTTCCTACTGTTGATTACTCCAGCCCATCAGAATTTAGATTGTAAGCTGTTTGGGGGCAGGAACCTGTTTTTTTCTTACAATATTCTGTAAATTACATTATATATTAGTAGTGCTATATAGACTCTCCATAAACATCAGTATTCATGTGCAGATGCCAAAGGCACAGAGGCACGGTCAAAACAGTAAGAGGGTGGCTTTACTCTTGCAAGAAAAAGACAAAGGTCAAAATTATTCCAAGCCTCCTTCCAAAAACCCTATGGGAAAGGGCATATCTTTGGCAGAGAATCATGTGTGGGCACTAGCCTTTTAATTGTTAGGACATGGACTTGGGTTTGGAGGAAGAATGGTTTTTGCCATGCTGTCTCTGCTGAGTTCTCTTCAGGGCTGGAGGAAGGGGATTTAGTCTGTGGCGGTCCCTGTGATGATGAGTGGGAGATGAGCTCAGGTGCCTTGCTGAACTGGAGGATGAGGCAGGACAGCCAGTCCTGCTAAAAAAAAAAGAAACCACCCTTCCATCTCTTTCTGTTAGTTGATGGAACAAGAGCTCTCAGTAAGCACCTCACTTAGCTTTACAAACCTAGCTCTAGATTTTTCAGAGCTTGGCAAAGTTACTTTTTTTAAACTACAACTCCCATCAGCCCCAGCCAGCATGGCCATTGGAGTGGGCTGATGGGAGTTGTAGTCCAAAAAAGTAACTTTTCCAAGCACTGATTTTGCTGGACGGCTCTCCTGCTGGCCGAGGACTCCTGGCCATGCCCTGGCTCTCACCACCAGGTCCCTGCTGGACAATTCCCAGCTGGTCCTGCTCTGGCCTCTGGAGACCTCCCATCTGCTCTAGGTTAGGGGAAGCAGGCACTGTCCTAGGTTACATCCCCCCTATCAAACTGTCACAGATCCACAAAATAATGATGAGAAAAGAGGACACTAAATAGTAGGAATGTGTATGGAAATGTGGCCATGAAGATGGGCTATGGCTGGGTGTGAGTCCCAGCTCCCCTTTCAACCGGGCTCGACTCACCTTTCTTTCCTTGGGCCCTGGCTTCCTTTCATTCAGACCCCTTGTGGCTTTCTGCATAAATGCCCTTCTTCTATTCTGTCTTTTCCTGCAGCCTGGTTAGTAAGGCAAAGCAATACCTTTGTGACATCAGCAGCCAATACACCAATCCCCACTCTGAACTCAAGACATTTCTGCTCCTTTCCTTTGATGTATTGGTTACTATACATGGAAATGAAGCCTACGTTCCCCCCACAAGGAGAGGAAGGTAGCAATGTTCCCCTACAGAGGTCCTAGGAATAGGGGTTGTTATCTGACAAGCTCCTTCTCTCTCTGCCAGGTGAAAGGTTTCAAGTTCTACAAACACAGGAGCTAGCTAACTCGGTCACTATATCTAACTGAGCCTCAATGCCATTTTTATATGAAAAGCAGCTTCAAGAAATCATGAATAAAATCATGAATGGGCAAATGGAGTCGATTTTATTTTGTTACTGCTCATCTTAACATGTTTAATTGTCCACTGCTTGGTGTTTTATTGTTGCTTTATTGTTGACTGTTCTAATTCTTGATTGGTTTTATCTGCTGTTTTTATCCTAGCGTTACTGATTTTTTTAACACTATTTTTTATGGTCTGCATTCAAAAGTTCTCTTCCTCCAAAGAAGGTTCCTCCAGAAGAAGGGAACCTTTGGATGTAACCCATTGCATCTTCATTATCATCACTGTTAGTGATGATAATGAAGTATCATTAGTATCACTCCAAGTAACTTCTATATGCAGAAAGGGGGGATACAACTTCGGGGGGGGAATCCATGCAGTGTCTTGAAAACTGGCAGAAGACACAAAGAATTATTCTGTCAGCATAAACTTAGCTTGGGGGATCTTACAGCCACAGAATGCTGTGATAGCCAATTTTATAAACAGCTTTGGAAAGTGTGCAGAGATACTGTTTTTGTACTCTCAAGCACAATTTCTTCAGTGCATGTTGAGTATTTAGTTTTTTTGCCCAAACAACCCATTCCTGTTAGACGTATAATAGATGCATAAAATACAGACAAATTTCTGTCCTTTATAGGTTTTTTCTTCAATGCTGAGCAAGACAGACCATTTCCTTGACCCAGCCTGGCAATTCTTACAAACCAGTCTTCCCTGGATATCTCTCCTGGGAAGCATAAACGCAGTATACAGATTAGCTGACTGCATCCAAAGGTTCTTGAGAGTTTATGTTGCAATACATCCTTCTTATGGCATTTCACAGCTGATGATGTCACAGCTGGGGCATCTATGGCAACCCTCTGGCAAGGGGGAGGTCTTGCTCAGAAGCTAAGCCCCGAGCTTTGCCTTTTTTCTTGGGACCTGGTAATGGATAGCTGTGCAAAGATGAGCAGCATTGAAGTCTTAACATTCCCTGTGGTTGTTGCCGATTCTAGGCATAGACTCACCTCTGGAAAAAAGCAGTCCCGTACGGGTGAATTCATACGCCATGGCAAACCAGAACTGGGTAGGCTAACCTTCTTGCAGTCCTAAATCTGTTTAGTACTAGAATCATGCCATGTGTTCCCATGCATGCTTGCTTTGAAATTAAGTCCCACTGTGTTTGATTTGGGGTTTTTCCAGGTAAGTGTGCACATAGCATTGTAGTCTTAGAGTTGGAACAGATTAAAAAGCCAAGTAATTCATCCCCCTGCTGAAAGTCAACATCATGTTAGCCCTCGGCAGCTCCATCTGAAAAATCCAGAGACCATAGCATTACAAGAAAAGAATAGGTGGGTGCCAGAAAAGAGCCTACTGGAGGAGGTTTACATCTCACAGAGTTGGGATTTGCATTTGATTTATAGTGGTAGTTTGATTTTTCAGATTGTTTTATTTTATTATAGATAGATAATTTTATTTCGGTCACAGATCAGCAAATATTTTATTATGCATTATATATATTTCAAGTGGTACTCCACTCTGGGGTTGATTTTAATGAAGAGTAGATTATAACTAACCCCCATCAACTCCATAAGAATGTAAGAGCCTGCTGGAACAGGCCAATGGCCCATCTAGTCCAGCATCCTGTTCTTGCAGTGGCCAATGAAACCTGCAAGCAAGACCTAAGTGCAAGAGCATTCTCCACTCCTGCGGTTCCCAGCAACTTGTATTTGGAAACATACTGCCTCCAACTATGGAGGTACAGCATAGCCATCATGGCTAGAAGTCACTGATAGCCTTATCCTTATGATTCAGGTGAGCGAGCCAAGCCACACGTTTATATATTTATTCATTTTAAACATTTGCATGCTGCCCTTCACTTTACTGAATCCTGAGGACAGCTCACGGCAATCATAAGCACAATATCAAACAAAACCTAAAACAACTCAGCAGAAAACACTAAAAATACAACAGGGCAATAAAATCTATTGTGTCCGTACAAAAAAAAATTAAGACCAGTTTAGGTGACACGCTGAAAGATCTTTTCAAGGTTTCCTCATTTCCCCACAAACAACTGGGCAGCTTTGTATTTCCCTTCCAGCCTTCTCACCACTGATTTCTGTGCAGATAAATACTGCTGCGATGTATTGTGAGGTTATTGGGTGCGGGGTTGTGTTTGACCTCTTGCAAGTTTAATGAAATTATGGATGCAGGAATGGTGTATCACCCATAATATCCTATTGCCCCTTGCAAGATTTCATTACTTTCTGACATGAATTGAATTACTGGCAAAGCACTGTGGGTTATTTAGATTGTTGGATTTATTGTCACACACTCCCAACTTCCTCAGGCAATGAGAAGTTCCAAGGAAATGTCCAATGTTTTGGAAGGATATTGTAGAAGTTAAGAACTGATTGGTCAAAATATACCTTTTACACCTCTGGAAGTTATTGCCCTTGGGTTGTATTTAAAGGAGGCATCCCTAAGAAATACAGGTATTTAATTACAAATCTGTTGATTACAGAACAGATTTTAGTTGCCAAACACTGGAAACAAAATCAATATTCTTGAGGAATGGTTGCCACAATCATGGCATGGCATGTTTATGAACAGATTAACACCATACAGGAACCTGCAGAAGGGGAACCACAATGCAATTTGTCAGCTTCAGAAACAATGGTATACATTTATTTAGTATTGAAACAAAAAGAAGCCAAATGAAAACATTAGGGCTGGAGACTTGGAGCTAGTCTAATTCAATTGTATTTTCTGCTTTATTAATTGCTTTTCATTATACTGATGGCAAATGGGTTGTCGTTTGTCTGTTCCACATATATTTTTGGTTTTACAGATACATTTAATGAATTACGTTCAAATGAATTAAATAAGTTCTAAGGGCAATGCTGTCCATATTTGGTTTCCTTTGGATAAGAGAGAAACTGGAGACCTAAGTTGTATTGCAAAGGTAGGAGAGTAAAAACCAAAGGCAGTTGAGCCACCAGCAGGGCAGAAGTGAAGGTGGAGGAGCAACTCTTGCACTCCTCAATCCTTTTGGGGGAGATACATATAAACCTCCCATTGAAAAAAGGGGAGGGAAATCAGAGGGAGAGATTAGACCCATTCCTGCACTGGTCTAAATCTCTCCCTTCACCAGCAATCTGACCAAAATATGAATGATCAGCTTAACAATATAGGATCAGCATGGCCTCCCGGCAGATTAATGCAACACCTTGATCAGACACGAAAGAGGAATGTGTTCTTCCAAAGTGGCTTTCTTCCCTCATGGCTTCCAGAGGAGTGCACGTGTACCAAGCAAAATGGGGAAATGTATGATGGAAGAGCCATAGAGTCCACAGCTGGCTTTAGTGACCAGGCGGACTGATGAAACTGCTCTCATATGCCAAGCTAAGAGGAAACACAGAGTTCAGTTTAAATGCTGGGTTGGTGGAGGGAGGGGAATCTGAAGTCGGAAAGGGATTGTCTACCTAGTTCTGTGGTCATCTATAACTCTTGGGACCTATCAGGAAATGTGAAGAAGAAACAGCTAGGTTTTTACAACCTCTGGTGGTGATGTTCTCCTGAGGTGTTTGGGAGAAGGGTAATTGTCATATCTGGGGAGCTGGCACCTCCTTTTCGCTACAGGCAGGATGACATTACTAGAATACTAAACAGAAAGGACCCCCACCCCATGTATGAGTGTATGTATGTATTTAAAGGTATTTCTATACCACCATGTCATAAAACATCAGGGCAGAGTACAACATTAAAACATAAAAACACAATTAAAACTATACAGGCAAGCATTAAAGTGACTGGCTAATTAAACTATTAAAGGCTACAGTCTGAAGGCACACGAGGCCACCCACTTGCTGAAGCTAAGCAGGTCTGGGTCTGGTCGGTGCCCGGATGGGAGTCAGCCTGGGAACCACATACATGCTGCCTTGGGTCCCATGGTGAAAGAAAGGCGGAGTATAAATGTAACATATAAATAAATAAAAATTCGACAGCATTTATTTAGAGATATATCACCCTTGCCTGGCTAACAGGTGGTTTTGAAAAATATTAAGAACTTCCCCCAAAAGTTTTTTTTTTTTTACTCTCTTACCTTTTCCTTTGTTCCTAGGGGCCTGAGGTGAGAAAAAAGATAACTGGAAATAGAAAAAGAACAGTGGTAGCCAACATGGTGCCCTCCATATGTTATTGGACTGCAACTCCCATCATCCCTGACCGTTAGCCATACTGTCTGGAGCTGATGAGCGCAGTAGTCCAAAAACATTGGGAGGGCACCATGTTTGGCTATCCCTGCATTTGGATATCCAGAGGTTCCCCACTGCATTGCTGCTGCTGTTCTGAACCACTTCCATTTTCAGCTGGGGAAGGTTGTTGTCAAAGTAGTTTTCGTCCCTGCCTTACTGTGTCAGAGAATCCTAAGGGTAGAGACACACTTGTGGTTGTGCTGGCTTCAGCTCTGTTTTCTAACATCAGGGACACATGATGCTAGTCAGGCCATTATTTCTCCAAAACCTGGGGAAATGCAACTCCCATGCATTTCTCTGTGAAATCAGCTTGATGCTGAGATCAAAACTGTTTGGGAGATCGACTCATTGCCACTCCGTGGTGCGTGTCCAATGAAAACACTTTGCTGTAAGTTGGGCAGAGTCAGTGATTGGCCCAACGCTTTGCTGTGGGAGGTCCTCAAAGGTCTGAGATCAGCAGCGGGGAAGAGAGATGTGTCCAGCCATGGACAAACGCGTTTTAAATGCGTTTTAAACCAAAACTATACAAAACGGTTTGGCTGCTTTTGAATCAGCCAGTGTATCTGCAGCCAGAGTCTCTACCACTATAGGATGTCTGTTTCTGAGGTATCAGAAGCCAGAAGCACTAAAGCATCTTTCTTCCTGCTTCTTTCCATCTCCATAGTGAGAAACAAGTCAGCCTCAGTTCAAAATGGGGAAAAACGGGTTCCTTCCTTCCCCCGTTATTGGTAGAGAAGGAGCAGACAGAGAAGGCTGCTGGGTGATTTGTCTTCTGCTTTGCTTCAACAGTCACAAAGAGGGCATCTAGAGCCCCATGGATGCTACCTTGGGGGCAACCAGGGCTCAAAAGATTCAGCCCAAAACAGTTAATTTTAATATTATTACATTTATATCCCTCCTTTCCTCTAAGGAGCTCAAGGTGGTGTACATGGTTCTCCTCCCTCTCCATCTTATCCTCAGAACAACCCTGTGAGGTAGTGTTAGGCTGAGAAACTGTCACTGGACCAAGGTCACCCAGCAAGCTTCATGGCTAAGTGGGGATTCAAACCTTAGTGTCCCAGGTCCTAGTCCAACACTCGACTACTATGCCATGCTGGTGCATTCCATGAGACCTCCCAGTTTTCCTCCCTTTTTAAATATATATCTCAGCACTGCCACCAGCTATATGATTGCTCCCACTGCCACTTGCCCAGCGCCCCACAGCAGCAGTGCAGGCATGTTGGAGAAGGAATCTTCCTCCTCTCCTGTGTCCTGAGCAAGCAGCAAACAATCTTTCCCCTTACAAAGTCCAGGGCTAGAGTGTGGCAAAAGCTGTGCAGGTGAGATACAGGCTGCATATACACCACCCACTTAAAGCACATGGCTTTCCCCAAACAATCTTGGGAACTGCAGTTCACCTCTCACAGAGCTACAATTCCCAGCACCCCTAACAATGACAGTTCCCAGGATTCTTTGGGGGAAGTCATGTGCTTCAAATGTACGGTGTGTACTCAGCCACAAACATAATGAAGAGAGAATGTTGGTTCCCCGTCTCCTTCCTCTCCCAGCATGATCTGAACAATTTCTTCCCCATAAGACATCATCAGTAGTACTAAGGCCTAGAGCAGCAGAGACATAGGCTGGAAACTGGCTCAACAACTGCAAGGGCATTGCTTCAGTGCTTAGTATGTCTTAGAGAAGGTGTTCTCAAACTTTCTTGGGCCTGGAGCACATTTTGGAAACTAAGAAGTTGTTGTGGGCACCACAGAATACCAATTTCAGAAAACTGGCAACAGTGCTTGCAAAACACAGGCAAAATATCTACACAACACAGGCAAAAAAAGCAGGCAATATCCCTGCCCCCAAACAGACAACACCCAAACAACAGCAACAACCCTCTTTTTTTAAAAAAGGAGGGTCAGGGGACTTTGGTGGGTGCTAAGCGGGTGCCTGAGGATGCTCAGATGCTCCCAGACACCACACTGGGATCCCAGGCTTACAGCGTCCCTCCTGCAGAGTTTTCATCTGTTTTGGGCTCCTTACAGGAGTCTATTTTAGAATGCAACTTTACAATAAACTTCTGCAATGTTTTCCTGTGGAATAGACGTTCTGTTCAGGAATCTGTTAAGGAGCAGATACAAATCAAGAGCAGAGCTTGGAAAAGTTACTTTTTTTATCTACAACTCCCATCAGCCCCAGCCAGCATGGCCACTGGATTGGGCTGATGGGAGTTGTAGTTCAAAAAAGTAAATTTCCAGGCTCTGATCAGGAGGCACCCTGGATCCTTCTCGTCAGGCTTTCTTTCTGTATAGAGTCGACTTTCAAGTTGGGCTTGCAAACTCTTGACCAAAGAAAGGTCTCACAGTGTCAAATTTCCCGTGTCAAATTTCAAAAGCAAAAGCAGCGTGGGAGATGCTTTCTGCCCACTTCAGATATGGCATGGCCATATCTGCACCATACTTTTAAAGCACTGTTATACCACTTTAATGGCCGTGGCTTCCCAGAAAGAATCCTGGAAACTGTAGGTTGCTAAGGATGCTGAGAGAACACCCCTATTCCTCTCACACAGCTACAATTCCCAGAGTGGTATAAGCATTCTTTAAATACATGGTGTGGGCATGGCCATTATGAGAAGGAGGACACACTCTCAGGCTTGGAAGAAGTTCCTGAGGAAATATGTTTCATATTACGCTGGATAAAATGATTCAGACAATGTCAGATCTAGAATGGTCAGGACCAGCTTTTTAGCAATTCTGACAGAGCACTGACAAGTTTGAGAAATTGACTTTGGCTGAGTGGTAGACTCCCCCTGTCCATCCTACAGTGGCAAGGCCAGCCTGACATCCCCTGAGTCTGCAGAGAGCCAATGTGATGAAGTCAAAATAGGGCGGCTGGGTTTTATTTTTGCCAATTTACAGTGCCAGCCAGTTCAGCTGCTCTCATTCAGAATCCAGAAGATGACTGATTACACATTGTTATAATCTAAAAACTGAAAGGATTCAATCAGCGCTAGATTTAAAGGTGAATAACCACTAATACTTCGAAATGTGCAGTGTCGGCCTTAGCTGCCATTCTGGTAACCAAACTGGGAGTCATTTTCCATGCATTTTCCTTATATGCCTATGGGCAGACATGATACCTGTCAGTCAATATGGGCCCATGTTCATTCCATAAGGACTAAGGCAGGGATGGGGAGCCTGTTGCCCTCCAGATGTAGTTGGACTCCAGTTCCCATCAGCCCCCAGCCAGTATAGCAATGGTCAGGGATGATAGATACGTGTTGTTTTAGCGCAACAATATCTAGAGAGTAACAGGTTCCCCATCTCTGGACTAAGGGCTTGTCACTTCCTTCGTGCCTAATGTAAATCTGTTCCATAGGTTACAGGAGACATTCCTCCTCACTTAACCCACAATTCCAAGGGGGGAAAGGTGGCATAATCATGGGGCTTGTGGAGCCCTAAGATTCTATGCACCCAGATCTAGGAGATCTTGGTTTCCTTTAGTCTTACGCCTCGGGGTAGACCCATGACAAAATTCACCACTCCAAAATTTCCTGATGTCTAGTAGGGTACATAGGATAGTACTAACCTATATAAATCATCAGGGTATTATCACCAACTATCCTAGTCTGTGTTGGAATGGCTTTGTAATATGTTTTTAAACCTTTTAAAATATATATATGTTTTTAAAGCTTTTTAAAAAAAATGTTTTTAAAGATGTTTTGTTTTTGATATATTTTAAAGTCTGTTTTTATGATGTTTTAAAGTGTTTTTATTTATTTTATCTGCCACCCTGGGCTCCTACTGGGAGGAAGGGTGGGATATAAATCTAATAAATAATAAATAAAATAATAAATAAAATTGCTAAGAAAGAGGTTGCCTCTGCAGTTTGGGGAAAACAGTGAGTCCCTTGGAGACACAAGCAGGGCAGCAAACTAGATATCCACACACACATCCTCACCAAGTGCATGTAATAAAATACAAATCTTCTCTAAGATGTTAGGAGGAGAAGCAGTTATCCCCTTCTAGTTTCTGATACAGCTGAGCTCTAGGAAGTTAGAAAGTTTTGACTCCAGGGAATGTTCTTCTGTCCTGTCTTGTTTATTTTTTTACCTTGTTTTGCTCAAGAAATAGATTGTGTGGATTAAGGTTAGTAAGGTGGAGGAATCTTAGCTTGCAGGCCTCAGTCTGGAAAGTTGGCTAGCCTATGTGTCCTAGAAACTTGATCCTGCCTATAGCCAAGAGGATATGCATTCACAAATCCCTCTCATCTCCCAGAACATAAATTTACAGGTAAGAAACATTCCTCCCCACCCCCACGAGACCATGAAAGGTGCAACTGATCTAAAACAAAAAGCACTACACAAAGTAGTAACATCTGGGAAATCAGAAGTACACTTAACAGCACTACTACCAATGACTGGAGTAGCAAATCAGAAGTGGAGGATGTTGTACCACTAGGAAGTGTTATCTGGTAGCACAAACCACCCTGAATATTTTAATGGAAAGATGGGCTATAAATACCTTGAATGAATGAATGAATGAATGAATGAAGGGCTTGAAACAGAGTTTGGGTCTCCTTCTTGAACTGTGCATCAATCAGCTCAGTGAAGATCATCACTGTGCCACCTCTGTGCTTGTGACAGGTTCAATGTGCCCAAGACTCACTTGTAAAACCTCACTTAGAAATAGCCTATGTTTTTCTGCACTAATTCCTTGTTGATTTCTACATCAATTGTCAGCTTCGGGTCATTCTTGAGACACTGCACAGGCTAACCAACTATGAAGTCTCTTGCTCCTTTTTCCATTCCTGTTTTTTGTGTCCTCCTGCATCATGCTGAAATAGCATACCCTCTCAGCTCATGAAGCTATTTATTTTTCCTCGTCCAGTTCAGACCCATTTCCTCAGCAAAGCTTTTCTGGAATCACCCTAGCCACATATGACCTGCTACCTCCATTTACACCAGTGTCTTCCCCAAACTACCTGCCAATCCCTATTCTCTGGGTATTTCCAGACTGTCACTATTTTCAGGCGGGATTCAATCACATACTGAAAAATTCAGGTTCTCCCATTAAAGCTGACAGAGAGTCTTGCACAACAAACCCTCTTCCCCCAAAGAATGGACTTTTTGCAATTAGGTAAGTGATGGGGAAATGCACTGGAAGGTGTGGGATAACACTTGCTTTGATGCAGTGTCGTCTAACCTCCCCACAAATAAATCAGGATGAATGCTTATTAAATAGCCAGTGCTGTCTAATCTCCCTGCAAACAAATCAGGTTGAATGATCAGCAAATAGGTCACCTGGAAGAAGTAATCTCTGTCTCAACCCTTGTCTTGATAATAATCTAAATTAGATTAGCCTGAACTGTGTCTCTTTTGTGTCCTTTTACATTATACACTGCCTCTAGTGATAAATAACACAAAATTGGAAAAGGACAAAACATATTTTAGTACACAACACACACACACACATCTCAATTAACTCATGCAATACACGCCACCAGGCCAGGGCCATAGTTAGAGAGAAGGGGCCCTGCAGAACGATGTTAGTAGATAAAAAAGCTTCAGATTATTCATACCACAAACCAAGCCACACATTGCAGGGGAAGGCAAAAACAACCAGTCTGGAATCTCTAGCCCCCTTAATTTGAGGAGAGATTTCCTCCCAACCCCAAGCACGGAGATCAGCCAGCTCCTGGGCATGCATGAAAGCCTTTCTTGAAATCATTCCAAAAGGCAACTTATATGGGGCACGAGAGGCATGAGTTAAGATTATATCCTTTATCCTTTTTATCTGTCACATTTTTATCTTGAATACAGTGAGGTTCTTTCTGTGGGAACTATTTCAGCTTTTACAGCTCTAGTAGTTAGTAACATTCTGGTTTCCAACCTGATTTTGCTAACATCCAGTGGGTGGCTATGTGCAGAGTGAAAGTGAGCAGGAGAGTGTTTAGGCTAGGAAAAGCAGCATAGGCTAGGCCAGGAGGAGGTATACATGATCTTCAAAGGACAGCTGGGGGGAGGGGCCTTTGACAGGATGATATCAACATCATCATCATCAGATCTACTTCCATCCTTTCACACAATTGTTTTATCTTCTTCCTCCAGCAAGAAGTCATGTGGATAACAGACCTCCAAATGCCCAGACTCACCACTACTTCAAGGTCACCAAGATACAGGTACATGAACACTCCATTGCAACTGGTGCTGACCTAGGGCATAAAGTAGACTCTACATATAAACAAATGCAACTTTTTTTTCTCTTCAGAAAAATCCACGATGGAAGAGGGAGATTTGGAGCAGAGAAGCAGCAGACAGAGCACTTAACGTTTTCTCTGCCCATCACTTTTCTGCTTCTAATCACACCATAGTCCGCTTTTCATCCCACCTGGTTCCAAACATTTATTTGGGCCCACAAACACAAGTTTAAAACCTTGCAGGGGGTGAAACAGCTTAGAAGTGGGCATTTAGGGGCTGGCACCCATTAGGACTGGTGGGGCAAAAGGCAGGGTGCAGCAAGAGCCAATGATAGACAGAGGCAACCCAACTGGTTGTAAGGACCTAAGAAGAGCCTGCTAGATCAGGCCAATGGCCCATCTAGCCCAGCATCCTGTTCTCACAGTGGCCTACCATTTGCCCAAGATGGAAGGCAGATGGGGGCTGGCTGAGGGTAGACCAAGATTGGTGGGGCAATGCTCCATTTGCCGTAATGGACCAGCCTCCGCAGAGTGTCGCTAGTCCCATGCTGCGGAACACTCTTCCAAAAGAGATTAAGCAGGCACACTTTTTATGTAGACAGGTCTATACAACTGTTTATGTTTTTTGATCAGCCAGTCATTTTAAGGATCACTTTGTGCTATTTTTATAGTGTTCTATTTTATTGTATATACTGCTGTACACCACCATGTTACATTGTATGAATTGGCGGTATATAAATATGTTTATAAATAATAAAATTTGGAGTGGAAAATCAACTGGCAGGGAAATGGTTAACTCCCTCCCATATTTCTTCCCTCCTGAAGCTGCTTTATTAACAAAAGAAAGAAAGGCAGAACAGTTGGGGAGAGTTACATGAACTTATTTTTTAAATTTAGGACCCCTCCAGACTGGAGGAGGTTTTTTTTGCAGGTGTATTTTGCAACATATAATTTGACACAATAATTGTGCATTACTGGTGGATTTATACTGGACCAATCCACGCATCATTCTGCTTACTTGGTTACTCTGCAATGCTTCTCCAATGTTACTGCATTATTGATACAGCACGACAAAAGCAGAACAAAATAAATAAAGTGGAACATTTGTGGCATGAAGAGTTACCAGATTTCAGCAGGAAGCTATGGGACATGCACAGATTGGAAACAGAGCACAATATCCACCCTGAAACATTTGCAGCCCAAACAATATTGAAAGTGGGACCATGCATAAACAACCCAATATCATCATAAACACAAATTGTCATGAATGTACAAAAAAGGGCAACCGGAGGGACCCTTAATTTGGTCATTTATCTGCTATTTACATAGACATTGAGGGTTTTAGGCCAAAGAAACTGGCCAAATTTCAGGTTTGCCTAGGCATCTATAGTCAAGGCTGTGTACATCCACAGGTACATAATTTGATATTCTGTGAAGGTAGAGATGTGAAGGCCCAGGAGGAAAAAACTGGAAAAATAGTTTTTTTCCTGTCCCCCCCCCTGTAATTTTCCATTTTCCCCCAGAAAATGGGGGCAAAATGGGGGGGGGACTTCTTCCCCCCCAAATTTGTCCCATTTTTCCCCTGAGCCTTCACATCTCTACATGAGGGGTCATAGCTCAACAGCAGCACACATGCTTTGTATGCCAAAAGCCCCAGGTTCAGTCCCTAGCATCTTTAGTGAACCTATCCCAGATCTTGCAGAGCTGATAAATGCTTCTGCCTGAGACCCTGGAGAACTGTTGCTAGTCAAGGATAGACAATACTGGGCCAGTGGTGTTGAAATAGTGTAAGGCAGCTTTATTGTATTAGATCAGAGTTCAGAATTGTGCAGCCTGGTCTGATGCATGTTTACTTAGAAGTAAGTCACATGCTAGTAGTGCCACAGTATGGGAGGCATGTAAAGCTTTTATCTGGGAACAGGCTATAACATCTGGCAATCTTTTATAAATAACATCAGAATAAAGAAATCCAGGGCAATAGGCTAGACGTACATTTTCTGGTTCACCTAAACCCTAAAGACTATCAAAATGTAGTGGCAGCCAGGAAAACGTTGTACCTAAACAGAACATCAAAAGCGCAAAGGATTCTGCTATTGAGTAAGCAAAGCTTCTTTGGAGAAAGGGACAATTAAGCAGAGAAGATGTTAGGATACCATCTGAATATTGTACCATGGGGTAAAAAGAAAAAGATTTTGTTTTAACTGAAGAAGTTTGAAAATTACTATTTAGAACTTTCTTCTTCCGAGAAACCTAATCAAGTCTCCATGCTCTCTTTTCTTCACTTCAGAAGTTAAAACTCCCCAAGATTGTGGAGCAAGATAGGACGGAGAGGCCAAATGAACCTGTGGCAGTACACGATGTAATTAAGAATGCTAAATTAGAAAGAAAATGTATCTCCACCTTTAGATGGTTTTCCATTTTGAGTTTTACAAAACATTCCCCCTAATGTTAATGAAACCACTGACCAAACTTACACAGTGGGGAAGGGAGGGGGAAAGAATTCCACATTCTTTGAAAGAACCAAATATTATATTTATTTTTTATTTCATTTTATTTATACATGTATTTGTATACCACTGTTTCAGTTAAAAAAACATCAAAGCGGTTTACAATGAATAAAAACCGTACAGTAAAAACGGTTATATTTATCAGGATGAGACCAAGGATAAAATAGAGCTTCTTGATTTAATAATTCTTAAAACAGTAAATCATCTGAGCTTGTTCTGTGGTAGGCCTCACCCAGCATACACAACACTGACTCCAGTAACTAAATCAGTCTAGCTCCCCTTATGGTGTGTAATACCTAGAGAAAGTTAACTCTTTCTTTGCTGTGCATCTAACGTACAGACACATTTCACTATAAAAACCATTTTAAAATACAGCAATAATAAAGGTCAATTACTGCAAAAGGTAGTATGGTATAGTTATCTCCAAACTAGAAAAGGACATATACCTAACAATTTCATATCACACACTTTCTTTTCTTAATTGTGACTACAAGACATTTATGGTAGTGATGGCCAAAATACCAGATTTGATTATGCCATGTACGATTTCATATTGTCACCAAGCCCTAAAATATTTTTATATATCTATTTGAAAGAAACAAGTCTCTAACAGGAACACTGTTATTCCATATGAATCTTGTGCCAGATTGTTATATGCAAAACAGTGCAAACCATTCAAAACAGACTCCATCATTAAGGGAATTGTTTGGGGTCTAGCTACAATGAACAAGATCATCTGGTCTGTTCTCAGACTAAACATAAAAATGTCAGATCTAATACAAATTTGGGAAAGAATGGGGAAGTTTTAGGCATTTTTAAAATGCTAAGCAATATATTATTAAGGACAATCCTTTCCATTATAACTGTTATATGGTTATGGTATTGACTGGTTTATTTTTAAGATTTGTATGTTACTGTATTTTGTACTGTATATATATATTTTAAAAACCTAACTCCTTGACTTAACTGTTTTTAGATGTTCTAAATTTTTAAAAATGTTTTAGACGGTTTCAAATTGTTTTTAAATGTTTTAAATAAGTTTTTTATTTTATTTTAAGCTGTATTTTTCTAACAATTTGATGCTTGCCACCCTGGGCTCCTTTGGGAGGAAGGGCATGATGCAAATTTAATAGATTAATAAATAATAGATCTTACTCCTAAATAAATGTGAGTAGGATTGCAGACTTAATAATACTTTAAAGTATAATTTGTTTAATTATTTATTTATAAAAATATTTGTATACCGCTATTTCGTTAAAAACATCAAAGCAGTTTACAACATGTTTAACACAACAACGACAACCACAGAATAAAAAACACCGCCCAGAGAGCCTTCGGGCTTAGGGCGGTATATAAATTAAATTAAATAAATAAATTAAATAAATTAAAAATACAATAAAAACAAAGGTCAATTGCAGCACAAAGAGCATGTTCTTACTTGCCTGATTCATTTTAATTAGTAAATGGCTGCAAAATGTTTATGAACAGCAGGATAGAAAGGTTTTCAAAATAAATCATTTAAATTAATTTCCATTTCATATTTTCAGAAGAGTTAGGAGGAGAAGTTGCTGAGGGGAGCGGGGCAGGGAACAGATTGAGATCATAATACCATGGGAAAGAACCCCACCCATGCCCTTAAACAATTTCCCCTCCAGTAGAAATGTACAGGCACCATAGTGGTACCTATATTTTCCCTTGCAGTCTCAATTGGATTGAGTTGGTGTGGGGACAATTGGAAGCTGATCCGGACTGGGTCTGTGGTGTGGAGAGAATGGCCATGTGAACCCTTCTCATGATATTGTTGAGTCCATTTATATAGCAGTCTCAGGTCTTTCTGTGATCCAGCCTTTCTACATGGACATACCATTTTGGCAAGTCCACAAATCCTGAACTTTTAAGAAAAGGTTTTCAAATGTCCCAAATAAGAGAATGTCTCTAAATTGAAACTATGACTACATCCCCCCCAGCTGTCATTTACCCGAATTAGAAAAACAGCGATTACTCTGTTTAAAAAAAAAAAAAGGGGGGGGGGAGATTCCACAGATCTCCCAATGTCACATTTAGTTCTGTATATATATATATATATTTAAATAAAAAATATATTATATTGCTGGGGATAATTGCTTGGATACCATGACACTAGAGGAAAAGAACTTTACCATTTTATAAAATGTTCAGTTTCCTTTTCTCTTTTGTCAATGTGATGTTATGCACATAGGCATGGAAAGAGGAAAGAGGGTTTTCTACATACATTTGCAGTTTACAACCCTGGGGTTTGGGAGGTAATTTTTTTTTAAATGGGTATGTGAGATAACATATTAAAAACAACCATGAGCTCACACAGTCGATCTCTCTTCCATAGGATGCCCAGAAGAAAATTGGGCTGATTGAAAGAGAAAACAAGACCCTCTCAGCACGTCTAGCTAATATATATCGTGGCCAAGGCATGGTAGACTGCTGGAATGAGTACGAACAGAAGAGGTGGGCGCTTGTGAGTCATACATTAATGCCACCATAAAACCCTTTTCTGCTCTCTCTTGAAGCAGGTAACAGGCTGTCAGGCCTCGCCCACGCACTGGGGCAGGCAGGCCTCAGCTGGGGCGGCGGTTCTTTTACAATCAAACACAAGACCAAAGGTAGATGCTGCGGCTGAAGAAACAGGTTGGTTGGTGTCCAGATTTCCAAAGCAAGGCATTCCATGTCCTAACAAGACAGGTTGGCTTGCTGCTGTCTAACAAGATTTGGATGTGAGAGTTTATAAAGGCCTGGTGCATCCCTATTGGCTGGGGAGAGATTGGTTTGTCATCTGATTGAATATTTGCTTTTCCATAGAACTTCAGCCTATAGAGCACCCTTTTAATCCACAGAGGCTAATTTGACTGATTTGTTGAGGTTACTTCTTCCAGTACACTCCATAGGAGGTAAATCACTGAACATTATCTGCTGGAGGCCCTTGTTTCAGACTTTCCAGCATGTTACACGGGCCCTGCAACATTATCTATTTAATACATGAATTGTAAAAGGATGTCTGCAGTGCACTAGCTGTTTTTCAGGACATTGAGCTGTTCATTAAAATGGTATAGAATAGGAGAGCCTAACCTTTAGTAAGGCTACTACTTGTTCTCACGCTTCATTTTAAGACTGTTACATTATAGACTTTATAGCTTTTATACACACACACACACACACATCACAAACAAAATATTATATATGTGGAAATGGACTGCCTTCAGGTCGATCCCAATTTATGGCAGCCCTATGAATAGGGTTTTCTTGGTAAGCAGTATTCAGAGGTGGTTTACCATTGCCTTTTTCTGAGGCTGAGAGGCAGTGACTGGCCCAAGGTCACCCAGTGAGCTTCACGGCTGTGTGGGTTCGAACCCTGGTCTCCCAAGTCGTAGTCCAACACACACACAATTTATATATATATATATATTGTATGTGTGTGTGTGTGCAATTGTAACAAAAAAGGAAAAGCAAATATTACTACTACTACTACTACTAAAGTGATTTTTTTAAAAATCAGCAAGAACAGCACAAATCCATTGCCAGATGATATTAACAATAGGAATATTGCATCAATAAGAATATTGCATTAATCCTGTTTTATGGCTTTAATAGCAAGCCAGTTTCTTCCTCCCCTTTGCTTAAAACTCAGCCTGATGAAGAATCCTGGAGAACTCAAAAGCTTGCTCACAATTTTGTTATATTTTAGCCGCTCTTCTATGGATTTTGTACCCACCCATTATGGGCCAACACATATACCTTGCTTTTTGTTTTGTTTTGTACTCTTTTCACAAGGGGGGGGGGAGATGGCAAAGGGCCAGATGCTCTCCTCTCCTCGATGGCGTGAAGTCAGAGCACAATTTTCAACTTAGTAACTCCCAGTCCCCATCATACATTGGTTGCTGGCTGGAAATCAGGCAAACAGTCTGAACGGTTCATGAGGATGTTTCACCCCCTTTCTTGATAAACTACTTTGTATAGCCTTCTTGAGTCAGCCAATAAAAACAGCTCCCTCCATGTACTGCCAGGACTGAGGCAGATAAATGGCTTATCGCCAAGGTGGTTAAAAGCCCCTTGGTCACCCTGCATGAGGCCAGGGAGAGAGACAGAAGCATGCACGAGTCTGAACCGCTGAAGAGAGAGGGACTGAAACGTTGCCATGGCTGCTTCTTTCCTGTTGCTGCTCCTACCCCAGATAACAATAATATCCCAAATTATGATCCCAGGAACTCTCTAGCGCCTGTTGCCACCGCAGTTCAAGCTTCCCTCCCTCCAGCTTATTTCTCGACTAGTCTTCTAGACTGAGACAACATTTCTGGAGCTCTTATTTGTCAGGTGCCTCTAATAGGGTTAAATTCAACAGGCTTGAAAGGTGAGTGTCCTTGTAAAAGGCTAGATTTTCCTCAACCTTGCAGGTCTTGTTCACACATAATGTGTAAAGAAAACAGTGTGTGCGGCCGGGAGTAGCAAAGGAGGCAAATATGGAACTCCCTCACTTTGAAAAGCTTCACCCTAAGATGTTTGAAGCCTAGACCTTTCCAAGCTGGGCCTGGCTCGTATTAGGGTTCACTCCTGCCAGCCCCTTCTTTGCCCTACCACCCCCTTTCCTTCCCCTAAACTTACCTGATAGCTGCAGCAGCAAGGACTGTCTGGAAGCCTCTGTGCTCCTTCATTGGCTTACAGCACCCCAGAAACAACAGTCTGGGAAACATAATTCTCTATGGTGCCTGAGTCCTTGAGGCAGGCTTTGCCATCCTGGTACCGTCCAGATGGGACTACAACTCCCCTCAGCCCCAGCGAGCACATGGGAGCTGTAGTCTGAAATATCTGAAGGGCACCAGGTTGGGGAAGGCTGCCTTAAGCATGCTGGAGAACTATGATTCCCAGGTTCTCTGATGCCTGGGATGCTGCTTGTCGTAGTGTTCTGACTATCACGTAAGAGGGAACCCCTGTTGCACTTTTGATGGCAACCCAAAGACAGTGGACCCCGCTGCCCTGAGCAGGACTTAGAACTAGACGTGCCTGTGAACTCAGAGGCTAACAGTCATAGGCAGGAAGACATCCTCACAGCTGTTGTGGAAGATATGGAGCAGGTCCCATAAGGATGGTCTGACAGGAAACAAGGGCAGGGAGAGGAAGCGCAGGAAGCCATGAAAAGCTTTAAAGGTAAGGAGAATCTGTTGGAAGTTTGGCAAGAGCAATTCCTGTTTGGTTCTCTTTGCCTTCCTAAGGGGAGCTAGAGAGAGGGTCCTCCAGCTATCTGGGCTGCCTGTCCTTAGCTGTGTTACTCTATCTGTCTTCCTTGCCTTGTACTCTCAGGAATCTGACCTCACTTCCAGCCTCTCCTTCCTTTTTCTTCTCGGACCAGCCGAGGGATAGCAGACATTTCCCTTTTTGTCTTCTCCCTGGACCTGAAGCATGAAAGCAATGTCCATCCAACTTAGATAGTAAGCTAGAACTAGAGCCTTCCTATCAAGCATGTATTTCTATTAAGAAGCAAGAGAAAAAGCTTGCTTTCTCTCAGGTAAACCCCACACACTCACGCTGCACAGAACGCTGAACAAGCTACACTCGGCTAAACTCTGCTAAATTCTACCAACACTCCAACAGAAGCAACCTAACATTATGATAGAGGGCCATACTAGATGCTAAAATGAATGGTTGTAATGAAACCTCAATAGTCTTTTTTTAAAAAAAGCAGCTTTGGGAGGCAGGAATGCAAGGTGGAGAAATGGTGGGGGAGAGGGGAGGATGCTTTGTTCTTTTACCACCACGTTTCTTATTGGAAAACCCCATCTTGGGTTCCAAATGCGTGTTTACTCTTGTAAAACACATGTATTTGAAACCTCAGAGAACTGATTGGAGGTGTGTTTGGAAGAGGAACGTTGAGCTGGGGAACAGTTAAGCACTCTGGTCTGCTGTTTGTGTTTCACAATGGTACCTCCTGAATCTGCTTAAAAAAGAAAATAAAAAGGTAGGTAGGTAATGCATTTGTGGGTAATGTCTAATTTAGCCCTAGAGTGGGGAGCAAAGGGGGGGAAGTCTAAGATTTTATTTGTATTTATTCATTGCATTTTTATAGCCACCCTACAACATGAGTTCTCTGAGTGGCTCATGACTGGCCAAGAGGAGTGATGTTCTCAACAGATATTCATCTGCATTACAAATTTGTTCCTCTTCTTGCTTTCTTTTCTAGTTAATGATGAGTAGATGTTTACACAAAAAACATATTTGGAGGGGAAGGGGACATGCATATCCTAATGAGATGGATTTTCAATATGAAATGGTTAAGGAAAGATTGTCCATAGAGGGATAGTTGACCCAGGATTCCTTGTGTGTGCATTCACAACAGATCCTGAAACAAAACTTCAGGATCCTTTCTGGTTCTAGCCTGGTTCTTGGGGCAGTAGCCAATAAAAAGGTATTTGTGGCCAGGGACCAAAGAAGATGCAAAGTAGATCCTGAGGAAGCAACTTTCCAGCCAGAAACTCCTTCTTTCTGAGCTATGTGCTTAAACATGGACTGTGTATACACCAAACATTTAAAGTATATAATTTTCCTGCAAAGAATTCTGGGAACTGTAGTTTGCTAAGGGTGCTGGGAATTGTCGGGGAACGTGCATTAAATGTGCCTTACATGTATGTATACACAGCCATGATGGATTTCGTCTAATGCTCTACAAGCGGAACACCATTCGCACAACAGGATTTACTGATCCCCTCCTCTTCAAGCACAAATCTGCTTCAGAGGGTCACCCAGCCCTCCAGAGCTTATTTTGAGGGTGGGGGGATTGCAAGGGACAGTTGGGGAAAGTCTCTTGTGCTAGTGGAACAGGAATGGTTGGACACTGCCCATAATCAATGGAGGTTGGTGGCACTGATGTCAGTGGGGCAGTGAATCTGCTCTGGGCACCTTGGACAGCTCTTTGAAAAGTTCAGACTAAAACCCGGCGTGAATTCACTGCCCCACCAACGTTGGAGCCACTGCCCGCAATGATCCTCAGCCTCTGTGCCTTCTGCCTTCTTTTTCTACTTGATTTCTACACAAGCAAAACCAGCCTCCACTTTTCCAGGGCATCCCTTTGTGTTTTTCCCCACTCTAAATATGACCTGTTTGGGTTTTGCAGCTCATTCAGACAGAAGCAGAACATAGAACTTGTGAGGATTACTGTGGAGAACCAGGGTATCCTGAAGAGGATCAAAGACAGAAAGCCAACCTATGACCGGAAGCAATCTGAATTGGATTGGCAGGCAAGTGCACTGTTACCCTATTTCTTAAAAAGCAACCAACCAACCACCATTTCCCTGGATGTAGAAGTTCAAGGCTTTTAAGGGCCAGCTGGTATAATGGCCACGATGCTTTACAAATATAGGGTCTATAACATAAAGAAAGTCTATATTCTTTGAAGAGGCAGGCAGGAGTCACTATGTGTGAACAACATAATGAGAAGAGCAGATAAATGTGGGGAAAGCCAAATGTGAGCTTATACCCAGCACCAGGACATTGAGAATAGAAAAGGTTTGTGGATTCGATGTAATTAAATATATCACTTTAAGACTACAGTCCTATGTACACTTAATTGGGACTTTGTCCTGTTGAAATTAGGGGACTTTACTTCTAAGTAAATGTACATAGGATTGCACTTCTAAGGCCTGTAGCATGTTAGTAAGAATTACTTCTGAGTGAGCATGCATGCCTGCATCAGATCAGGCTGTAAGCACACCAGCCTTGCACAGAACTCCACATCATAAACACATTAGCTTAAAAATATAAACAAAACCACGAGTTTCTAGAAGCTGAGAGACACGCCAGTAATGCAGACAGGCCTGATTTTATTTCCTTTCAGTGCTTTTCTGCATTCCATTTGCAGTCAATGAGGGCAGAAAAAATAATCTGAAAGTGATTCTGTCATTACTTTGTCCAGTTTTGTGTGTGCATGTTTCAATAGCTGGAAAGTGGTACAAGAGGAACATTTATCTGCTGTGGAAATATTTAGACCCAAGACTGTTTTCACAAGTGAAAATACACATTTTTTAAAAAAGAAATTCTGGAGTCTATGAATATGTATGTAAGAGAAAATATTTCTACAGTAGAACTGTGATTCAAATTGCTCCCTCTACCTTCAAACTAACTGCTGTGGAGGAAGAAAAGGACTTCAGAGAGGGGCTTTTAAGAGAGAATTGGTGCAGCTAGAAAGGATTAATTTTGTAAAAAATGTTTTTAAAGATGTTTTGTTTTAATATATTTTAAAGTCTGTTTTTATGACATTTTAAAGTGTTTTAATGTTTTTGTTTGCCAGCCTGGGTTCCTACTTGGAGGAAGGGCAGGATATAAATCAAATAAATAAATAATCCCTTTTGCCTCACCATTGTGACTTTTATCCATATTTAAGGGGTGGGGGTGGAATCTGTTTTTAAGGAGAGTCAGCTCTAAGCCTAGAAAAGAGAACTGGGACCTAGAACTGTTATTAACTTTTCTGTTTTATGAAAGGCTGCCTAATCTTTATACTTTCAAGTAAAAAGAGGGCCACTGTAGCTCCCATCAACTTTGTCATTCTCGCCAACCAGCATTTGCAGAAGATGATTATTCCGGGGGAACAAGTGTGGTGGTGGGGGTAGTGAGGGGCACTTTCTGAAGCTCACGCGTGGGAGAAGAGTGTTCCAACCGTGTTATTAGCAGGGAGGCACAGGAGGGCTTGTATTCCACGCGTCACGTTGTAGGTCTTCTCCCCTCCTCTCCGGTCTCATTTTTGTGAAAAGCCGCCAGCCCTAATTTCTTTGTCGGTGGAATTAAAATCTCTCCCAAGAGCCGAGCGACATCTCCTTGATGTCAACAAGCCTCCCACAGACAAGAGGAGAAAGCAGATGGCACAGCTGCACCCTTTGTCTTAGCACAAAAGTTGCCGCCTCTTTGCTTCTCGGGTGAAAATGGAGACTGCGAGGACGCTTTATGTCATCTTGGATCTGGAATTTTTTAATCTTGTCCACCTTCCAGCCCTATGACAGGCTGTGCCTGGACCTAAACTCTTCCATTTATTCCTTTCCTCCAGATGCACTTTTTATTGTGAGGTCATGATTATTTGTACTCATGATGGTATCAGGGGCAGGGGGGTTATACATAATCCCACTTTCAATACTGTTTGCACTTGCAAAAGTTTTTGGACTAACATACTGCTTAGTTTCCAATCACCTGTTGAAATCCTGTAGCTTTTTATACCACAATAGTTCTGCTATGTTTTTGTGTGTGTGTCCCAGTTTTGTTGTGCTATATAGTGCAAAAGTGTCCCTCCAGATGGAAGCAATGCAGTAACATTGGGGAAGCATCGCAGAACAATTAATGATGCAAAATAATGTGTGTGGACAGTCTAGTATAAATTCACCACTAATGCACTATTATTGCATCAATGACACATTTCAGAATATATCCACACAAAAACATCCAGTCTGGAAGAGGCCCTTCTGTTTCTTTCTTGCTGCATCTAGAAAACTCAGGCCAGGTAATAATAATACAAAGACAATTAATACCAATGAATTGGCTACAACCTAAGGAAAGGCAATCCATAAATACATGCTACAGACACATTCAGCCCATCTCCAAAGGTTAGCTCAGGTTGTTTTTTTTGTAAAAAAGTCTTACAGTTCCTGTGAGATTACAAAAGAAAGGAAATCTGCTGTTATGAGCAAGCCATCAAAAAAATCTCTCAACCTCAGAGGGCACTTTTGCTGAGCTAAGCAATGTGTCACAAGGAAGGGGGTAATCTGTTGGCCATGTTGGTATAATATGGTTCTGGTTACTCTGCACCAATAGTGGAAAGTTCACGACATTTTTGTACCAGCAGGAGTTTTGGCTAATCGTCACCAGCATCAGCCCCATGTAGAATGCATCACAGCTGTTTAGCCTCAAGGTCAGGAAGATCCAATAGCATTCATCTTACTAGTGAAAAAGCATCACTGACTAGTTTCTGACCTTGGTTGTCTTCACCCCTTCAGAATTCAAGGAAATATCTGAGGAAGAGCACTCGCTTTCTAATCTCAAACTGCGAGTAAGTATGAAGCACTGCCCAGACCACACCGAGGGAGGGGGCATGCAGATGTGTGGATGTATACAAATGTATAGGCAGAGAAAGAGAGAAACGCTTTAGGAGAAACACACACACTTTTTAATTTTTTGACATTAAAAAAATGGGGAAAGAGAAATATAAAGGTCAGCCTTATGAAATTATTTCTCAGATTTTCAGAATTGGAAATGGTTGTTCAGATATTTGTCCTGAGAACACAATTCATATGCAAAGAGACCAATCTGTGAATGCAGATCTTCTGGACCAAGTGCACAAAAGCCAATTGCACAAGGGACACCAAATCACATCCTGAAATGGGACAATGCATGGTAACTAAATGCTTTACCCCACAAGGATTCCTATTGAGTCGCCAAGTGCCCAGAGGCATTACCTAAGAAGAGAAAATGTAGGTTCCTTGGATGTCTGGTTCTGATTTCAGACATCACTTTTTGATGTGGCAAAATGCCCACAAAAGTATTTTTAATTATTGTGCATCATTTTACTGCCCCTCCATAGGGAGAGAATTAGCATTTACCATGCCACAGTGAACCACTGAAGATTAATGTCCAATTGATACACAGCTCCTCCACAGCCAGGAGGGAAGTGGCAAGTGTGAGCATTCACATATTCCCATTGGATCTACAATACTATAGAATGCAACACAGCCATTAGCACGGCTGATCTGTACAATCCGGGAATAACATTTTGCATAGTCTACACATGCAGCTTTGCTGTGGCCATAATGGGAGATTATGTGCTGACACTTCCCCATCAGGCTTGTGTGTGTCCCTGTGTATGTAGCAGGGAAACAGAAACACCTGTAGCATTACCGGTCACACTGGATGGCCAGTGCTTGAACCACGTTTGTTTGGGTCTGGTTGTTTTCATTCCTGAGAATAGTGTGGCTCAGTGATTAAGCTGTCCAAATACGGCTGGCAAGGCGATACCCAGATGCAGCATGTTTTAAATAGTATGAGGATCTCTTTCTTCTCTTGCAATGATTTTAGTGGGAGTAGATGTAGATTCCTGGCTGTGACAGGGGAGACTCTACTATGAAACAGGACTGATGAATTTCTAAAACAAAGCCCATTAAAGCTGAAGTCAGTCTGCCTGTTGGTCCATGCTATAAGCTGGAATACTTTCACACCTTCTTCATGTCAAATATATGGGTGGTGGTCTAGATGTGAAAAAGAGATTTCTCCTTTTACTTAATTTGCTCTAGGGTTAGATCCTGGCACTGGAAATAGGCTCTGGGGCTAAGCCTCAGCAAGGTGAGCATAGCCCTGCAGAAGCCCAACAACACAAGAGAAGTCTCACCTTTCTCTGATGAAGCAAGCAAGGCTTTCCTTTCTAATATTTCCCCTTCTAATTTATTACAGGAAGCTAGGCTGTGCGAGGAACAACAGATCATTTGGGACTGCTAGAAATTTAAGAGCCAGTTGATGGCACCGTCAACAACTGGCTGATATCTTCATTAGGAGTTTTAGAATAAAACATGAGGCACTGAAAGAACATCTCTTCCTTGCTTCCTTTATGAAAAGTTTGTAATCACCACTTTCTTGAGATTCTGCTCAAATTCATGAAAAGAAATAGTGGAGCCATTTCAGGCTGTATCAGTCCTCCCCACTGCAAAGGCAAACCCTTGCAACTAGACAGTCAACAAAGCACCTGCTGCTGAAGATCTTGCCCACACGTGGTGGTTTTGAGATATTATCATCCTTTTTGCTTTCCTTTGAAGTTCAGTAGTACATAAACATTGTGCTTTGTTCTTCTTTGGACTTATTCCCACACTAGCTTGGGCCAGATCTGATAATACCTCTTCCTCACTCTGGCCCATCGTGTGGGAGTGGACAAGTTTATGCTCCTGTAATATATATAATCATGCACGTCCAACGTAAATAATTTATTAAAATTAAGAACATCAGGGCATCAGTGCTCATTTTAAAGTATATCTTTGCCACAGTCATTTAAATACTAAAGATCACTTAACTTACTGAAATACGAAACGGGTAGAGAATGGAAGCCTTTCCACTGCACAGATTCAAGGTGTGGGGAGGGGGCTAACATTTAGGTGAAGCAAATAGAGATGGCTCAACACCAACGTAGTGATTGTGCTTATTTCAGAGACGAAACACACAAACACAAACAAAAAATCAGAAACTTTCCAGCAGCCAGCAAAACTGCAATCCTAAGCCCACTTACTTGGGAGCGGAGGCGGCCGGTAGATCCATGTCAGTGAGGCTGTGGAATCTGCTCCAGGTTTTAGTCCAAGCTTTCAAGGAGCTGTCCAAAGTGCTGAACCTATTCTGAGAATAGATTTCAGCACCTTGAACAGCCCCCTGCTAGTTTGGACTAAAACCCGCAGCGGATTCCACAGTCCCACTGACATGGAGCCACCTGCCTGAGAGTAAGCCGAACTGAAATCAGTGGGACTTACTTCTGAGTAGAAATGTATATGGTTGGATGGGATATACTAAAGCAGTTCAACTCAGCAAACAGAAAGTTTGTTCCTTGGTTTCTACAGGCTGTTTTAGGGCAATGAGAACTGTGGTAATGTATCACTGTTCCATTGAAAGCTCTTACTCTGGTTTTCTGACAGAAAAATATGCTAAACCTTTCTCCTTTCTATCCCATTGCATTATGAGTAAGAACTGAAAGCACAAAATATTAGAGAATATTACTTGACCATTTGTTTGTACACTGGGTAACTCTAATAATAATTTGACCTTAAGTACATAGGGTTAAGAAGGCCTCATGCCACATGTTAGAATAGCCCCTTTTTGATTATATGTTCCTCACATGTGGTTGATCCATTTTGTTCTCCAGTGGTTGCCTCATTGCATAAAACCTGCACAGCCTAGTCTCACAGAACAGCCTACCATGGGAAAATAATGGTTGTTTTCACAGAAGGCAGCTAATGAGCATAAGGGAGCTAACACTGGAGCAACCTCTATTCAGCAGCAGTGACCCTGTGATGGAATACAAGCATTACAACAAATGCCAATCAAAGGAACTGTGGCGGGGGGGGGGGATGTGCTTCAAATGAGAAGAAAGTGAAATATGGAGGAAATCTTAGGACATCTGAAAGAACAAATACAAATAAAATCCCGCAGCTCTCGTCCAGACAGCCACAGAAAAACAACCACATCTATCAAGTGTGTAAACTCAAGTAGACGCTATGTGTTGTTCCACTCATATCACAAAGTGGATTATTTTCTACCTTCAAGGACCTCTTTTCTGCATGATTTTCTCTGCAGAATACCTGAGCATCTGTCATGGAACCCTACATGCTTCTGATGACCTTGGGACATGTTCTAAGTTACACACTCCATTTATGCAGGGTAGTGTCCTTGCCATCTGCCCACATCAACTGAGATGGTACCTTGGAGCATGCCCCAGTCTCCCCTGTTGAAGGTGGGCAAAGGTGGGTAAACTGCCTTTCAGGGAAGCATGTCTGCTACTACTCATCTCTTTGAGGAACCCTTGATAAGTTTCCAAAGTTCCTCCAACTGCAATTTTAAAACCAGTGGTCTAAACTGGGAACTCAAGTTTTAAATGGCACGATTGTGATAGTTTGGTTAGCACACCTAACAGCCCCAGGAAGATCTAATGGAAAGTCTTTCCTTGTAATTATTCTTACAAAGAAATACACATGGAAAAAAACTATTACACTGGAACGTAGTATCTGGATGGATTTGCAGTGGGGGGGGGGGATTAAAGAGAACAAAAACCAAACAAGAAACATACTGGGCAGACAATCCCTAACACACTCATACGTAACAATCCCCAAAGCAACATTAGCTGCCAACAAAACCCACATCCTCCAAGGGGAATTATGCAAATGTAAAAAATTGCTTCTATATATATGTATGTTGCATAAATTAGTTGCTCCCAAGATCATGGTCTTGGTTTGTTTTTTAAAAAGTAGAATTATGTGGCAAAGAAGAGGAAGGGAAATTATGGAGATTTGGGATAAATTTTCTGTAGAGCTCAAGGAGTGTTAAGGTTCTGATGTGCCTTCTCCCCAGTCCCTAGAAGAGACAACTGCAGCTTCCCTTTGGCTACCCAGGAACCCACCCACATACCCCAAAGACATATACTCTATAAGAACTAGAAACTTGTCTGTTTTCTTTTTTAAAAAAGATTATGAATGACTGGGTGCAGAGTTTTGCAAAACTCTGCACCCAGTCTTCTGCCTGCACAGCATATTCATGGGTGTGCAGGACAGCCACAAGCCTGGATGCTGCATTTGTGCTCCCTCCTCCCAATGGATCTTTTCTGCAGAATCAATGGCTATGATCCTGTGAAATGATGCAATGCACTTGCAGTACCACCTGAGCTGGAGTTTTCATGTCCCTTTCAACATCCCACATGTCAAGTTTAAAACAAAAACAAAAACAGAGCAGTTGCCTAAACAGAAATTGATCTGGAGTAGCTAGTTGGCCTCCACTGGCACCTTAACAATTTAGGCCAGAGGTAGAGAACCTTTCTGCCCTCGTGAGCCAGATCTTTATCTCCCTCATGGTCATAATGGTATCAGGTAATTGACAGATGGATTGTCCCACCCAGTTGTCAAAGTTGGCCCATGGGGGTGAGGGAAGATACTTCCCAAGTAGGACCAAGCTCCCTGGGCATTAGCTGATGCATGGAGATTTCAATCCTGTGTTCTGAAGCCATGCCGTATGTGACGTTGTTTGTGGGGCAGGTGGGTTTGGGTTGGGGAAAACATCCTGGTTGGGGAAAACAGGGTGGCCTGATGGACCAAGTTTGGCCTGTGGGCCAGAGGTTCCCCATCCTGTTTTTGGCCTCATTCAAACCTTGTGCAAGCAAAATAAAAAGAACAGATAAATATAGCAGATACTGAGAGCCACCTCTGGTGGAGGGAGCAGAGGTGGGACCAAGATCAAATGGCATTGTGCTCCCCCCCTGGCTTCATCTCCCCTCTGCTGCCGCCACCCTCCCCCTCTCTTCTTGGCAATGATGGTGGTGCCTCTGCTGCCTTCTGTTCTTGACATGCTTGTTTCTTTTTCTGCTACTTTAGCAGCAGCAGCAGCCTCCTTGCCCCATCTCGGCAAGGCCCTCCAGCTCCGTCATCCCTGCCTTGCTCTAAGGAAGGAAGAAGGGGCAGAGTTGTACTGGGTAGATGGGAGGCACCAGAGCTGCTGGCTGTGGTGACCAGTGCCAGGCATGCCCCCCCCAAGTCACCTTAATTTCCCCTCCCACCTTCCCTGGGACAGTCCTGCACATACCTCCCAGCCCTTTGTTTATTTGGGACTTTATTTCCACATAGGAGTTTTTGGTTTTCTGGTTAGAAAGATGGAAAGTTTCCAATGCTTCAAGCACATTATGCAACACATTATTTAGAGCACCTTGCACATACAATGGGGGGGAAATCTTAAAAGATCTTTGATGACTCAAAATAGAGTTAGCTATAACTGTGGCTATTTAGGTTATACAACGTGGTTAATTTTCAGGCAGAAAGTTAAAAAGCCTTGCTGATTTGCCCTGGAAGGTTTCCCTTTTGCTAAAGTATGAACTTTTACCATCTGGATAAGAGCTCTCTCGATTCCAGTCTGGCTAAGCAGTTAAAAATAAAAATTAAACAAAGTGTACCTTATTTTGCTGCTTGAACTTATAACTCTGTAACTGAATTTATCTTTCCAAAGTTACAGCAATCAACAAAAAATGAGTGTGTGCATTTTTGTTATACAATGAAGTTTATAACATTCTGCCAGCTTTGTCTGGATCACCACATTCTGAGCCTAGTATTTTTTTTTTTATGCTGCATTTATATTTGTTGTTAGCAGGCCCAAGATCTTTGTTATAGCATGGCCTATAAATACTGCAAATACATAAATTGCAAGTTTCCAAAAAGCTAAAGGCTTCTCTCCAGAATTGGAGATAACTATTGTCCAATGATGTACAAAATCTCTGGATTGTATCCTGCAGTGATTTTCCATTTCATTGCAATGTTTTCCACTTTTGTGGAGGAAATGGTTACATCAGAATCGGCTCCCACATGGAGAAGGCTTCTCTTTGCTGCTTTTCCAAACAAGCTGGCTGCTGCAGCAGACATTTCCCACCTTTTTGATCTTCCATACTATTTACAGCATATGATCAAACAGATATATCTTGTTCTTTTTCTCTTTTTCTTTCTTTTCATTTTTTTTTTTTTTTGGCACAGCATAGCTGACTACAACCTGACCCAAGAGACTGGCACCCAAAAGGCGTCTGTATTCAGTTTCTCCAGTATGGTTTTCAACTGGCCACAGGCACTATGGAGATCTTCTTTCACCAGGACAGTGTCAATCAGGTGGCCATACTGTTCTTCAATGAAGCCAGCCGAGTTGACCATTTCTTGCTGCTCCTCATCCTGCAAATCAAAACAGAGAGACAACACAAAGCTGCACTCAGAGCATGGCTATGCTCTTCTTAACCAAGGGAATCCTGTTGGAGTTGCAGTACCTCTCGGCATTATCCAAGATCGAAAATCCTCAGGTGGACGCATTCTGCCACCAAAAGCAGATTGGGTTACTTGCGTGGTAAACCTGCAGATAAACTTGTGAGGGGAGACAGACTATGTTTCCCGTCAAGAGATAGCTATTCTCACCTGCCCTTACCCCATCTGGCAACCAGAAGGCACGATAACTGGCCCTAGAAACTCTGCAGTAACTTTGAGCAGGGCTTTCAGTGCCCCTGTTCTCTGGAAGAGCATTCCTGTTGAGATACAAGAGGCCTCCACTATCTGCATATTTCCAGAAACAGCTTTTGTTCTTAGAAGCTTTCCCAGCTGGATAAATAGGTCTCTGCCATCGGTGTCTACTTTGTATTGTTTATAAATTTATCTGCTGCTGCTTTCTGTCTTTTTGTTTTTAGCTGGTTTTATTGTTTTGTACATCACCTTGAGAAGTTTGTGGAAAGATAATAATAATAGTAACAGTAACAACAACAACACTAATAATGGCTGCCAGGAGAACTGGGTGGGGGGACTTTCTAGCCTCTTCGGTCTAAGCATAAAGGGGGAGAGTTGCCAAGTTGGGTTAGGTTCATTAAATGTATATATCACTTCCCACCAAAAGAGTCCCAAAGCTATTTTGAACCAAGTAAAAAACAAAATGCAATGATAAAACTGCATAAACATTATTCAAAACAAATTTAACAATACAATATTATATTACTGCTGCTGTCCAAACCCCCAAGGAAACAAAAAGGTCTTTGCCTGATGTCAAAAGGATGACTAGGTTGATGCCAAGTGGACCTCCCTGAGGAAAGCATTTCAGAATCAGGAGAGCTAGTACAAAGAAAGCCCTGTTCTTTTGTCACCCCCACAGACCTCCCTTAGCGGCAGCATGCAGAGAATAGAATGTTTTCTCAGGGTCTGGGCAGGTTTATATGGTGGGCAGTCACAGAATCATAGTACAGTAGAGTTGGAAGGGACCTATGAGGCCACGGAGTCCGACCCCATGTTCAATGCAGGAATCCAAGTTAAAGCATACCCGACAAGTGGTTGTCCAGCTGCCTCTTGAATGCCTCCAGTGTTGGAGAGCCCACTACCTCCCTAGATAATTAGTTCCACTTATCCAGCACTGTCACTGGAGGCTTGTGTGGTCTCAGTGACCTGGAGTGCCTTCCACCAGCTTTAGCTGGTAGCCTGGCTGCAACTCTGTCTGGAGGGGGAAGCCTGGCTTTGGTTCTCTATGCTCTGGTAATCGCCAGGCAACACACTGTACATTGTACACTAACAGTGTCTCAGTCTCATCTGGATTCAGTTTGTTGGCTCTTGCCTAGTCCATTACCAAGGCCAGGCACCAATCCAGCACATTCACTGCCATACCTGCTTGAGCTGAAAAGAAGAAGTAGAGTTGTGTGCCATCAGCATATTGATGACAATGCACTCCAGAACTCCAGATGATCCCACTCAGCAGTTTCATGTAGATGTTAAACAGCATGGGGGATAAAACTGAACCCCATGGAATCCCACACTAGAGACTGTATGGGGCTAAACCACATCCTCCAAGCACCACCTTCTGGAGACGACCATCCACGTAGGAACCACTGCAAAACAGTACCCTCTGCTTCCAACTCAGACAATGTCTCCAGAAGGATACCATGGTTGACGGTGTCAAAAGCATGGAGAGGTTGAGGAGAATCACCTGGGACACACTTGCCCTGCACCTCTCCTGACACAGGTCATCACACAGGGTAACCAAGGAGGTTTTGGGGCCAAAACTGGATAACAAAGTATGTGGTTAGCCCCTAAGGTGGCTTTGCAAAAGGCTTCCCGGCTGGTAAAAGATCACAAATTACTACACTCTGGGGGTGGGAATATCTCCTTTGCAATCATTTTCAGTAGGGCAGAATTTGGAGTTCTACCATGCTAGGGTGCTTTCACACACTGTTGTATTGCTAAGAACTGAAGGGATGGAAAAAAAGTCTTATGACGAGGCTCCCTTCTGTGAATCAGCCTTTAATGTGAAATACTTACAAGCGGGATGAAGATCTCATCCGTCAAGAGAGATGTTGGAGCATTCTTTCTCTTTTCTGAGATGAGCGGCTTCACAAACACAACATATGGCTTGAACTCTGCTGTCCTCAAGTGCTTCACAGCCTGCAAATAGAAATATAGAAATTAGAAGCCTGTTTGCCAATCTGTAATGCCACACAATAGCTTAAAGAAAGAAATCAAATCAAAACTAGGACACTGGTATTATTTTTCCCCATTTTGGGATTCTCCTAATTTGGGGTGGGCGCTTTGAACAAACTTCGAAATAGGAAGAAAGGGACAGCATGAATCACTTGGAGGAGGCTTACAATGGCAGCAGTAGGGGGGAACTTTACTGTTTTCAACCTTTCAAAGCAATTGACTATCGGCAGTTGTAGGGGTTTAGATATACTACCAGACTGTGTGATTGCCCCTTTAAGGACAGTACAATCCTATCCAGGACAGACAAATCCACCATCACCTTATTCCATCATCAACACCTCTGTCGTGTCTGGGGTAAGCTTTAATTTGTCTATTCTCATCCAAATGTTCAGACAAAGGCTTGAAAGAACACACTAAGGTTCTCAGTTCAGATAAAAAGTGAAAACTGAATTAGGTGTCGTCATCACGTGGACGACATCACAACCCAAACCACAGACAACTGTCCTCAGCAGCTGCATTGCCAACGTTAAAAGGCACCATGGAGAAGATGGAACCTTGCACAGGATAAATTTCTGAAGGAGAACAGAAGCTACCAAGCGCCACCTTCTGTCAGCACCCAGCTGGACAGGACTTAGAACTACAAAGCAGCATCTCCAACTCTCAATCCCATTAGACAACACAGAATAATTTGGTGGTCTAGACTCAGAATACCTAACCTGGATGCCCTCTAGATGCTGTGGACTACATTTCCTATCATCCCTGACCATTGGCCATGTTGGCTGGGACTAATGGGAGCTGAAGTCCAGTAAGACCTGGAGAACACAAGGAGTTTGACTCTATAGAATCTACAGCTACTGAGGGATCTGATAAACAAGTTGGTCACACTCTTCTGTGCATCTCCAGGTACAGACTGTCCTAAAGAACCACTAAAGTGGTTTATGTTCCAAATCTAGGTTTGACTCCAAACTAACGTGGCTCCAGAAAATCAGTTTCTTTCAAAAAAATCCCTAGAACTGTGTCACCACAACTCATTTAATCACTTTGCCCCCAAAATGGAATCCTAGACACAGACTTAGAATCCCGTATCGCCACTGGATCAAGTGTGGTGCTTTTCGAAGTACATTTGATTACAGCAAGAGTTGCCAACATGGGACCCTCCAAATATTAGGGACTATAATTCTCATCAGCCCCAGCCAGCATGGCCATTGGCCAAGGATGATGGCAGTTGTAGTCCGCATATCTGTGCATCACATTGGCTAACCCTGGGTTACATACTCTCTTTAATCAAAGAGGATCACACCCTCAGCCGATACTGATAAGTTCCCATGGTGACTGCTTAAGGACTGCTTCCCATAGTGACTGCTTGGCCCATTCATTTTACCAGCCAATAAAAGCAATGGTCCACTACGTAGGTAGTGAGTCTTAGATCTCCAAAAATCTTTTCCACATTATTGGGTGACAATAACTGAAAATGATCCATCACAACACAACAAGTGACAGAAAAGTGTAAAATGCCCTGCATTCCACCGATAAAGTGGACTATGAACTGAAAGGCAATTCTTTCAATTCTTAAAAAAAAACTTGTATAGTTTACCTCAGGCACGACATCCACAAGGCAAATTTTATTTTTGGACATGACAGACTGTATTGCCTCCAGACTTGTCCCATAGAGATTCTCCTTATACTCCCCATGCTCTACAAACCTGAAAACATTGAGAGAATTAAGTTTTGGGGGGGCTGGAACACCCACCTCAGAATTCATAGCAGAAGAACTGCGCCAAATGTTTATTACAGTCCATTACGGTTTTCTCTTTTAAAAAAACGGTTGGCTACAGACAACATGATTAAAAGGGACTACTGCTTTTGGTCATTCTGGTGTCACCACCACGAGAATAAAAAGCTAGAATCTGAATCCCTTCCAGAGAGAGACATCCATCCAGCCTCACATGATGATAATCTTTTCTAGATGCTTATTTCTATGGTGACAGTCAAACTTCTAGCATGAAAAAAGAAATTCTACAATGGACACATCCATACTATACATTTAAAGCACTATGAATCCCTTTAAACAGTTTTGGCTTCTCCCAAATAATCCTGGGAGGTGTAGTTTTTAAAGGGTGCTGACAGTTGTTAGGAGACTCCTGTTCCCCTCACACAGCTACAATTCCAGAGTGATTTAAAAGTCATTCCCTCTTCCCAGGGAACTCTGAGAATTGTACTGTGTGAAGGGTAAAGGGTCTCCTAACAACTCTCAGCACCCTTCACAAACTACAGTTCCCAGGATTATTTGGGGGAAGCCATGACTGTTTAAAGTGATATTTAAATGTAAGGTACAGATGGCATGTCACAAAGAGCCTGTTAATATTTTCTTTGCAAAGGTAAGGACTGATCTTTCATGTGGTGACTGTTTTAAACGACATCCCAAATCAGCTGGAGGAGGGTGCAACAAAGAGATGGGGAAGCAAGTATGTTAGGACCAGTTGTGAGGAAGAACACACCCGGGATTGTGTAAATGTAGGCAAGGTAATGGGAGATAAGTAGACTTTATGCATTCATGGTGACATACGGGATCAAGGATGTAAAAGAAATAATTTGGAACGAGCTACCTATAACATGTCAAGTTGCTGATATTCACAAAGAAAAAGAATTAGTGGTCAAAAATGGCAGTTCTAGTAAATAATACAGTTTCAACAAATTTGATGGCCATTCCCAAATTTGTTATGGCTTCAGCGAATTCTTTGCATGTTCATCCTGGACTTTGGAATATTTCATTGTTTTTATACTTAAATCGCTTACAATATTGTGTCTTCTCAACTATAGTTACTTTCTTGTGTTATTTTAATCCTTTATCTCCTGAAATCTTGCCAAATCACAACACCAGCCAAGCCTTGCCAGATATGCATGCACAGGAACAACTCAGTGGTTGTGCAGTAAGTTACTAGTTGCTATCAGAATTATTCTGTCTAGAGAACAGAAGGGGGAAAGCAAGCACCTTTCACTGATGGCTAGATCAACAAACAGAGTTTATTGTGCAAATGGACTGCCTAGAAAATATTGCATAAAGGTACATTATTAACAAAGATATTTGATGCAGCATGGATTTTATATCCCCCCCCCCGGAATAATATTAGGGATATATACTCCCTGCCCAACACATTGACACAAGAATTCTGCTCGAACTTGGTCCTAAAAGGTACAGACTTCTACCCAAAATCCAGCCCTCAACAGTAACCACACTGCAGGGCTCAGAACAATAGTTATAGCTGCTCAAATTGCAGCACTGACTCAAATCAGTCTTTATCATTATCAGCCTATGGTGGTGCTTAAAGCCTAAACCTATGTCCTAGCAAGGCCCATCTTTGCTCCACCTCGATATCTGAATGTAGAAAAAAGTTATACATTTTCGGTTTTCCCTTTTACAGTATTCCATGCGAGCTGCTCATAAAATCCGCTCTTCAATTCATCTTGGTTTGGATAACTTGAATGTTCCCAAATTATTAGCTGATCTTTTGTAGGCTTAGATCAGTGGTTCCCAAAAACATTTCCCTGTGGACTACTTGAAAATTGCTGATGAACTAGGTGGACCACTTAATGATATTTTTTTCTGCCTGTTGTAGCAATTGTAATGCACTGTGCCAGGTGTTATATGATTTTTTAAAGTTGCATTTTTATTGCCTCTTTCATTTCTTATATTGTATTTCAATTTGCATTCCACAGAATTCGAACTGTAAAACAATAAAATGCAATATAAAAGAAATAAAAGAAGGAATAAAAATACAATTACAAATCAATATGAATATTTAATGTGGACATGCTGCAGACCACCCTGAATGAAGCTCACAGATCACAGTTTGGGAACCCCAAGTCTAAACTGAACTGATTCCTTTGTGCTGTTCCAAATGGCTGTTTTCTGGGTATTTCATATAATGGCTCTCCCCTGCACGGATGGAGCAACAGAAACATGAACACGTGTTCTTTTTGCATGCAACTTTTTGCAGAGATGGGCAAAACAGATTATTTACACCCATTGTACTAAAATACCCAGCAAGGACTTTTGATTGGCCTGTTTATTGGCTGACAAAACAATAACGGAACAAAATAATAATGGAAACAGTTGCTAGATTCCTCTTTTCTGCTGCAAAAACCCAGAAAGAGACTTTGATAATTTAATTGTATCTTTGTTTCTATCCTTAGTTTATATAAGCGCGATCTATTTTAATTCCATGTATGTGAGAAAAATGCATGACTTTGGTGTTTTAATTTGTTTTTACCAGTTTGTCACTGTATGATAAAATTTGCTCTTGCTTTCCCATTCAGTACAGTTCCATAGTGGAAAAATGTTTGCCAGTCATTTCTTTTCCTGGTCAGTTTGTTAAAGGCCCTGAAGCCACCATCATCAAAGGAGACAGCAGTCTCCCTCCATCAAAAGTGCATCTCTTGTCTATCAGACCATGGAGTTTTCCCCAAAAGCAGAAATGGCAAATTCAGAAGTGCAGACTTCCTTCATGACAGTCACAGTCATGCCCCATCACAACCATCTCCCTTCTAAGATTATACAATCGCCTAAGAACACAGAATAATTCACTAATAGGCAAAAAAACCCTTGCGGTTTAAGAATATACCTATAGCCAGGGCCGGATTAAGCTGAGGAGGGCTCCTAAGCTGATTGGTGTTTGGGCCCCCCTATCCCCATGCTTCACCTACCTTTCCGTTGTTTTTTGCAGTGCGCACAGGTTTGCCATCAATCAAGATGGCAGCAGAGGTTTCCCTAAGGAGCTGAAGCCTCTACCGCCATCTTTGTTGATGGTGGCAGAGGCTTCAGCCCCTTAAGGAAACCTCGGCCACTATCTTTATTGATGGCAAATCTGCGTGCCGCAAAAAACAATGGAAAAGTAGGTAAAACGGGGGGATAGCAGGGGGATGGCGGTCCGCAGATGCTTCCGTAGATCGCAGAAGGAGAGCTCCAGGCCCGTAGGCTTCAGCCTACTACGCCTAATGGATAATCCAGCCCTGCTTATAGCCACCACATATTTCTATCAAACTTTAAAAAGCAGGGAAATTGGGCAGCAATAGTGAAAGCACTAGGGGAGCAGGAGACCTGACCTCCTGTCTGATATTGTACAGTAGGGCCCCACTCATATGACAGGTTAGGTTGCAGACCCCCGCTGAAAAGCAAAAATTGCCGCAAAGTGGATCAAAGGCAGTAGCTTTACGGAGGGGGTCTGGAACCTAACCCGCCATATGAGTGGGCTGCAGCCAGGCCGTCAGAAGTGGCGATGAGAGCTGTTGGGTGGTGTGTGGGTTTTTTTGGTGCAGTTTGCCTGTTTGGCTCTTCAGCCGGCTGAGGGGAGTAGCCGTACCACCACCACCAGCCTCCATCCCCCTACCCCACTCCTGCCTCTTCCCCGTGCACGCATCTGCATCGCAGCGGCATTGTGGGCCTCCTCCCTCTCCTCCTCCCAGGTTCCTGCAGCGGGCCTCTTTAAGTACAAGGGCTGCAAGGCAGGGAGGGGGACCTATGGGCATGTCTACAAGGCGGGTTCCGGTGCCTCCTCGCACTGCACCACCTCCTGGCGCTGGCCTCAGCATTGGCTGCACCGGGAGGCTCACCTCTCCAGCCTGGCCCACTTTGCTCTCGCCGCAGGCCAGAGAGAGGGGGGGAGGAAGGCTGGCACTGCTTCTTTCTCCTCCTCCTCCTCCTCCTCCTCCGGCTGGCTCGGGGTGTCCTGGTCCAGGGCCAAGGCAGAGAGTGCCACCGCAGCCAGCACCAAGAAGCTTCCCTGCCTTCCGCTCTTCCCAGCACGCCTGACCGCCATATGAGTGGAATGTCGAGAAGCAGGATGCTGAGAAGCAGGGCCCTACTGTACTGCCCTACAAATTTGTCAAAATGCAATGCAAATACAATTTGGGTTCGTCTTTCACAATCCAATCCACTTCCTGTGTAGCTTGGAAGAATTTGATAACATGCCTCTGAGCATATGGTGAGTGGTGGCAACACCTGCCATCTCCAAAGGTGGAGAATTACATTTTTGTATGTTTGTTGGTGTTATTCTTACTTTGCTTCTTTCTTGTGTTACTCCTGTTTCTACAGAGAATGTAACCTAAAAATTATATTTCTCTCATTATTCATCCTAGAAATCTGTGTCAAATTTATTTTTATTAATTCCAAGGCCTTTTTATTGGTCAGTGTCATATGATGGTGAAGACAGTCTTTTGTGTTTCACACTGGAGGTTATGTTCTATTTCAGGTGCATTAATAGTTGAATCTGAAACTGCAGTTTGATGTAAAATCAGACTGATTACAATATGTTGCTACTTAAACAATGACTCTAGCTGTTGGAAAAAACAAACGTGGCCTGCCCAAGATGCATGTTTTTAGCCTGCTATGCTTAAACTACTCCACTTAAGGAAAGATGGGCATGGTCCATTAAAAACATAGAGCACACCTGGAGTTTTGCTAGAATATATTTCACCTCCCACTGTTTGATCTTGTGCAAACTGAGACACTCCTCATGTCCATTGGAAACTATTCTGCAGAATAGTCAGTGCCATTATTCCACATTATTCTTTCTGGAGCTTTTTTTTAGTGTTGCAAAGTGTTGCTGTACTTCACATATTCACAGAAACAGAAGCAAATGAAAATGATTTACTATAGGAAACTTCACTAAAATTGCAAAGTAAAACAAAATATTTAACGTGACTATCTGAAATATATCAACTGTCTTCATATGTTTGCTTCCTCTCTGCTATAACAAGATCAGCACAGCACATCTCTTGTTTCTGTTATTTGGGCTGATTGTAGGTGTTGCCACCACTCACCATATGCTCAGAGGCACGTGTTACCAAATTCTTCCACGCTACACAGGAAGTAGATTAGACTGTGAAAGACCAACCCAAATTGTGTTTGTATTTTGACAAATTTGTAGGGCGGTACAATATCTCAGAGAGGAGGTCAGGTCTCCTGCTCCCCTGGTGCATTCACTATAGCTGCCCAATTTCCCTGCTTTTTAAACTTCGATAGAAATATCAGTGGGCTATAGGTACGTTCTTAAACCGCAAGGTTTTTTGCCTATTAGTGAATTTCTTTGCTTTTTAATCTGGGGGGTAAGAAATGGGATCCTGTGCAAGTTTGCTGAGAACAGATTGATCATTTGCATGCTTATGAGTTCAGTGGGATTTACTCCAGTGCAGTCATGCTTAGGATAGGTAAAACTGACCATGGTGAGGGAGAAGGGAGGGAGGGGGAGGGAGGAAGGGAGGGAGGGAAGGAGGGCTGGAGTAGACAGGGGAGGAGCAAGAAGGAAGCAGAGAGGGGAGGGAGAAGGGAGAGGGGAAGGAGAGGAAAGGCAGGTCTGATCATTTGCATGCTGATTGAGGTCAAGGGGATTTACTCCCGTGCAATCATGGTTAGGGTAGGTAAAACTGACCATGGGGAAGGGGGAGGGTAGAGGAGAGAGGAGGAGGAGGGAGGAGAGAGGGGAGCTGAAGGGGGGAAGGGGAAGGAGGAGATTGGAAGGGGAGGGGGAGGGGTCAAGAGAGGGGAGGGAAGGGGGAGGGCAAGTTTGATCATTTGCATGCTTATTGAGGTCAATGGGATTTACTCCTGTGCAATCATGCTTAGGATAGGTGAAACTGACTGGGGGGAGGGGCGGGGGAAGAGAGGAGATTGGGTGGGTGGACACTGGACAGAGGAAGCCCCTTTTCCATCAAAAAAGAAAACATTGTGAACAGCAGCATCATTTTTCAGTGTTTCCCCACCTTTTTATTCTACAGCAGGCACACGAAGCCTCCCACCCCAATTTAAACCAAAGCTGTCCCTGGCCACATCCACGCTAGACCTTTATTCCACTTTAGTCAGTCATGGCTTCTCCCAGAGAATCCTGGGAAGTGAAGGTAGTGAAGGGTGCTGAGAGTTGCTAGGAGATGCCCTGTTCCCCTCACAGAGCTTCAATCAGAGCGGCTGACTGTTAAGCCACTCTGGCCACTGGAGCTCTGTCAGGGGAATAGGAGTCTCCTCTCAGCACCCTTCACAAAGTACACTTCCCAGGATTCTTTGGGGGAAACCATGACTGTCTAAAATGAAATAAAGGTCTGGCATGGCTGTGGCTCCCTGATTAGCCAAGCCAAGCAGCTATGAGTCTTCAGAACATGGATCGTTGGCTCTTACTGAGCATGCTCGATGTTATAATAGACTTCAATGTTAAATTTCTTTAATTAAAAATTGGCCATGCATTTTTTAAACTTTTAAACTGCAGAAGATGAAGGTCAGAGTATGGGGCAAGGTCAGTAATAGGATTACAGGTACTCTGTGAACATGGTTGATTTTTAATTAATTTCAACAAATTATGAGAATTATGACAGAAAAAAGTCCAAAAGGGATTTGGATTTTTTTTCTCGTTTTACACTTTGAACTCTTGATTCTCTCTGACTGTTTTGTGTATTGCCATGAAAGCTTAGAGGGTTGTTAAGTGAGCATTTCTGAGTTCAGGACTATAAGTTTTGTAAAGTTTTGTTTTGAAATGAGCTTATGGGAAGCATCAGAATGGCATGGGGGTATTTTCAATTTAACATTGCAGAATGCAAAAAATCCATGCTGGCTATAGTATACAGCCACTCTTGTGGCTGTATAATCTGGCCAGGTCTGGCTTTCTGCTTCTCTTTCCTTGTTAATGCCCTCTCCCATAACAGTCATGCCCCAGAGCTAATCAGCATGAAAGGGGAGTGTGTTAGCAACTGAGAAGAGTCTTCTCAGTGGCTGACTCACCTCCTTTCACTCTGATTGGCTCCAATCATCAAGAAAGGATAGGAAGCATGTTGGAAGACTCTTTTCAGTGGCCAACACACTCCCCTTTCATGCTGAATGGTTCATTGGATGCTGGAGACATATGGGCCCTGCTGGGACCTGGCTGCCAAACAAGTAAAGGGCTTAAGACCCCCCCAAGACCCTGGATGACAACATCCCTGCCCAGAAGAGACGTGCTTTCATTTTCCCACAGCACAGCACAGCACAAGACAACACATCAAGGCCTACTTGTTATGCTGCACATCGGTCTCAAATGATTGCTTTGAAACAAAGTTGTACTCCACACCCTCCTTTTCATGGCTCTTCTTCGACCTTGTGGTATCTGGAAAGGAGAGGAAGCCAAAATCAGACAACAGCAACATAACAAATGTGACATCTCTCTTTGCAAATTCCCGAATTTGCTCTAGATGGCAAAGGAAGAGCCAGTCACCGAAGCTTACTAAAATACTACTGAGAGAAAGGGACAACTTAGAACAGTAGCTCTGAAAGTTAAAGTCAATCCTCTAGAAGAGACAGTTTTCTTTGGCCCCTCTAAATGAACTGCTTCACACGAGGCAGTAAGGCAAACCCTGGTTTACCATGACTGTGCAGATTAAAACCATGACTGTGCAGATGTAAAGGCTTCTGGAGAGAAGCTTACAGATGCTTTGCTCCTCCCTGGCCCTTTTTGTCGTTCCCCCCCCCCCCCACCCAATGAGGAGAATAGGAGACACTTAACAACTCTCCACACCCTTCACAAACTTCACATCCCAGGATTCTTTGGGGGAAGCCATGACTATTGCAAGAAATATGATACTGCTTTAAATGTGCAGATGGGGTCCAGATCTAGAGGCTGCGAGAGGCATGAGCAGCAGCCCATTCAGGAAGCCCTGCCTTGTGAGGAACTGAACACTGGCTGCCTATTAGCTACTGGGCTAAGTTCAAGGTGCTGGTTTTGGTGTACAAAGCCCTATATAACTTGGGACCAGGTTACCTGAAAGACAGTCTTACCCCTTATATACCCAGTGGATCACTGCGCTCTGCAGGTGAGGGCCCCCTGCAGATACCAGCTCATCAGGAGGTCCGTTCCACACAATATAGGAAGTGTGTCTTTAGTGTAGTGGCACCTACCCTTTGGAATTCCCTCCCCTTAAATATTAGACAGGCGTCATCTGCGTTATCTTTTTGGCACCTATTGAAGACCTTCCCCTTTCAATAAGCCTTTTAAGCAGAGACCTTATGCCGGTCTGCGTCTGTGTTGAAATTGCTTTTTAACACATTTTTAAAGTTTTTTTAAAAAATAAGTTTTTAAAGCTTTTAAAAAAAATGTTTTTAAAGATGGTTTGTTTTAATATGTTTTTAAGGGAGTTTTTGTTTTAATATATTTTAAAGTTTGTTTTTACGATGTTTTAGAGTGTTTGTAGTTCTTTTGTTTGCCGCCCTGGGCTCCTACTGGGAGGAAGAGTGGAATCTAAATCTTAATCATCATAATCTGGTGACTTTCTCAGCTATTTCCAGGCCAAGAGATCCGCTGCACTGTGGCAACTGGAACACCTCAGAACTTGGGGGAAAACTTAAGAGAACGTTTGCCTCACCCTAGTAACTTCTATTTTACTGTATTTTGGACTACAACTTCCATCAGCCCTAGACAGCAAGGTCAATGATCAGGAATGATGGGAGTTGTAGTCCAACAACATCTGGAGGACACCACATTGGCTCCTGGATCTTGGGCAGACCAGCCATCCAGGCAATGTCCTTCTACCCACCACTGAAACCCTCCTTTCTTTTCCTGGCTCCTTTCAGTCCCTAATTAACTGCACTGCTATAATCAACTTTACAGCCCCTACCCGCCCTGTATTTCTCTTTTAAAAAATAACACTACTGGCCTACACTCCAGAGTTGACATACAGGACTGTAACTGCCCTGCCCTCAGCAAAATAGGTATAACAACACTGGGTTATTCTGAAGGGCGGCATAATCCATGAACTTTCAACCACAGTCCTGCTCCTTGGAGCACGGGTTTAATAATGGTGGACTTTGTCTGCATTGGCAGGATAGTTTATTTAATGTTTACAGCCTCGGAGGGAAAACTCCACTTCTGGGAGATATGAAGTAAGACCAGAGTCAGAAAAATCATGAACTCCCATCATTGCCGGTGCCTTTTGTTTTGGGGCACCTGAATACCTAAATTGTTTTCTACCAGGCAGCACATCTCTTCTCCACTAGGGTTGACCAGCTTAAAATGCTAAAACAAATGAACCAACAACTTTCTCCTTTACAAGGAGACAACAGGCGTTTCACTCTAGACCTTTCTTTGCCTAATTGGCTAGATCTGCATAATCAAAACATCAATAATCGGTATGACTTCATTCATTGGCTTAAAACACTGAAAGGTGGGAACAGGCTAGTTTCTCACAAAACAAAGAAGCACAGTAGTTGCCTTCAAATTTTGCCTCATCTCATTTGTTTGTTTTAAATGAAAGCTGGGAATCATTGGGGAGACAACTACCCCTTTGCTCCCCCTGCAGACACCTGTAAAATGGACACATATCTGCCTCCATAGTGAGTACCAATTTACTGATTATTGATTGATTGATTGATCTATTCCAGAATGGCTTCCAAATGGTTTACAACTATGAAGTCAATGAGAAAATACATACATAATTAAAATACACAATAATAATTCAATCAGAACATTAAACCATCCTTAATTAAATATAGAATAAAACCAGCCAGTTAAAAAGCAAGACAATTAAAACTTTTTTTTTTAAGTTAGAACAAGCTGTGCCCCTACCCCCTTGCTTCTGGTGGGCTATCCAATCTCATTTTTGCTTTCTTGTTTAAAGGAGGGCTGGGGAGCTTTCTCACCCAAGGGACACATTCCCTCACAGGCAACTTTCCAGTGGTGGGCAGGGCCTGAGGCAAAAGTGGGCGGGGCAATTGATGTTGCTCTTACCATGGTAGACTACATCGCAGTCATACAAATTTCAGAGGTTTTTGGCACATACCCATGTCTCTAATCCTCAAACCAGGCAAGCAAGAGGCATAACCACAGTTCAAGGTGACATTACAGCCCTGCAAAAGCATTCAAGGACGGCACAGAGGAAGGCGGTGTAGGGTATTGCCTGGAAAGACTCCCAAGGACCAGACAGACAGGCCCAGAGGACCACATTTGACCCTTGGGGCCTGCTTTGACGCATCATTTGTACAATCATCCACTTGAGACAATCACTCAACACCAGATTATTGCTATTTTTTTTAAGCAGTCATTTTGTTTTTAGCCTAAAAATCTGCTCAGGAGAGAAGGGGAAGGGTGCTTGTGCCCTGAATAGCTCCTTCTGCTCCAAAGTGGCAGAACTTGTTCCTTTCTGATCTTTATCTTCTAGAGGAGAAGAGACACACGACAACATCGCAAGTGCGCTTTCCATAGCAGAGCAGCCCATAATACAGAGAGGAGGGGTGTGTGCTTGTGTGTGTATGAGCACACACATTTTCCCCAAAGCCCTTTCAGGTATAGGCTTGTCATACGGACTGCTGCCTTCCAATTTAAAAACAAAGATTAATTGTATTTTGTGAGCTGCTTTGGGCTACTTTGGGCTGAAAAGCACTAAAGAAATGCCAAAATAAATCTAGACTTCTGCCTTATACTGAGTCAGACCATTCAGCCATCTAGCTCAGTATTATCTACACTGATTGATAGCAGTTTTCCAGGATTTCAGGCAGAGGTCTCTCCCAGCCCTACCTGAAGATGCCAAGGATTGAACATGGGACCTTCTGCATGCAAGGCAGATGCTCTACCCCTGAGCTATGGCCCCATGTATGCATGTGTGTTTCTAACAAATTAAAACCAAAACTCTTGAAACCAGCATCCACTGAAAACCAAATTAATCTCATCTCCTAGCCTAGCAGCAATTTTCAAAAAGCCTTCCTGATTTTTTTTAAAAAAGTTGATTTGTCAATAAAAAGATGGCAAGCCCAAAGTCCTGTATATACATTGCTTAGAAAGCCCATCACGGTTACATTTTAACTTCAGAGGGAGAACATAACAAGAAATAGAATATGTTAAAGGGAAATTGAAGAGGATGTTCAGCAGGAAGCTTGAAGATTATTTCAAGCCACTATAATACAGCACTTAATTTGAATGATAGGATTGCCATACTTAGTGGAATTATTAATCAATTCAAAAGTATTGCTTAAAACCATAGGTCATCACAATATAAAATAAGGGATATTACATATTTATTTATTAAATTTATATTCTGCCTTTCCTCCCAGAAGGAGCCAAACAACAAAAGCCATACATCTTCACAGTAAAAAACAATACAATTAGAAGCGGGAACATAGATATGTTACAACAAATGTAATTAAAAACAAACAAGAATTAAGCATAATTGGTTAAAAGCTATGCCCCCCAATGCTGCTGGACTCCAACTCCCATCAGCCCCAGCCAGCATTGCCAATGTCAAGGATGATGGGAGTTGTAGTCTAGCAACATCTGGAGGGCCTACATGTTCCTAACCCCTGCAGAAGAGCTTAGATAGCTCTAAGTTAGACAAATTCACTTATAGGTCTTTGAACCCCCATGTATAGAGATGAAGTGCTTCTAAGTACCAGAAGCTGGGGACAGAGACAACAGAGGAAGGCTGTTCTGCCTATGAACACTGATTTTTATAAAGAGTGAAAAGAATTTCTAACCCAACCTTCATCATATGATCCCAGGGTGAGTTACGTAAAAGAAAACTAATGTAGCACAATTTATAAAAGCAGATACAAATACAGGATATTTTTGGAAAACAGCCAGGGAGCTACAATCTCAGTTCCTCAGTTGCTGCAGTGATGGATTTCCACCCCACCCACCCCAAAAAAAGCTGGGGCAAACAAACAAGTTTCACCTGACGCCAAAATGACGAGAACGTTGACATCAGTCAAGTCTCCAGGGCTGGTACCCTCCAGATGTTTTGGACTACAACTCCCATCAGATGAATTTGGCTGACCTCTGTTAGAAACAGGATGCTGAACTAAATGAATCTTGATCTGATCCAGCAATGTAGCAATCCTCTTCTAAACAAAGAACTCCATGACTACTGAACTATCCTTCAGGCTCCTTCCAAAGATGAAGTCTCCACTCCAGCCCCCTTACCTCACTACTTCACCCATAATCAAAGCATAAACAAGACCAACCAAATATAATAAAACCTTTCTGTTAATTCAGAGCAGTCTTATATGGGGAAAACACCTTATAAAAAAACATGCAAGATGCTGTTTCTTGCAAAGCTTCAAAGCTGCATTGTAAGCTCAAATTTTGTACAAGTTATCTTAATTAACTTGCAAATAAGGTGCAAAGGGGAACTGCACTGGGTGACAGGGTGTTTTGCTTCCATCTAGCAAGCTCAGCTGAACTTCTGGGGCAGTTCATTTAATTGGCAAGAACACTGCTTAGGAAACTACAACCAAGGTGAAAGTACTAGAACACAGCCTAAGTTAGAAAATCAATTTTCCAAGTAGGAGGGAGGGAGATCATCCTGAAAAATTGGCTGCCTTCTTTCCACCAGTAAGAGAGTTGGCAAGTGGGTGACATCTGTTGGAACTCTGCCCAGAGGAGACCAAGTAAATGAAGGGCATGCATTCCCTCCCTCCTCCCAGAGTGACTGAAATCCCTAAAACATTGCATGTGCGAATAGAGAGAGGCCTTTAAGAAAAAAACAGAGTGTAGACTATCAATAGCCAACTTATTCCCAAGTCCGGATCTTTATGTATTTATTTGATTTATTAGATTTATATCCCGCCCTTTCTCCCAGTAGGAGCCCAGGGTGGCAATGTAGTCAAAATGACACCATCCATTCAAAATGGGAAGGTCACAGCAGGCTTGGAGGAACTAAAATGTTTGCAAAAGTGCAAAAAGAACAACCCCTTTGGCCCTCCAGATGTTGCCAAACTTCAACTCCAATCATCCCTAGCCACTGGCCATGGTTGCTGGGGCTGGTGGCAGTTCAGTAACATCTGCAGGGCCAAAGCTTCCACACTCTTGAACTACAGAGTTCATTTGGTGAACTAGAAATTATATAGGGAGCTTCAGCCCTCCAGATGTTGTTGGACTCCAATTCCCATCAGCCTCAGCCAGCATACATGGGAGTAGATCAACATCTGGAGGGCCAAAAGCTCCCCACACCTGCCTTAGGGCAGAAGGGGAGGGGCAAAAACAAACCAATGAGGACTGAGCATTCATCTAAGGCTATACCCCAGGAGTGAAGAACCTTTTTTTCCTCTCAAGGGCCACATTGTCCCAACGGTAATCTGTTGGGAGCCACATGCTGGTGGTGGGCAGGATCAGAGCCAGAAGTGGGTGAGGTACTCCTTTTCTCTACCTTTTGGCCACCCCCTTTCCCCCTCCTTGCAGCCCCCATGAAATTAGGCTGAGAGCCACCAGAAACTAGGTTGAAGACTATAGGATCCACACCTCTGCTATGCCATGGAACTTTTGTACTCAGCAACCATATGCCATTTCCCCCGTGGCCTTTACAGAAATGATATTCTACATCTGGCCTCACATCATAAGCATTTATATAATCTCCTTCTTAGCTCCCAAAATGGTTTACACTTTTTATAACCAAGCTCCATGTTTCACAAATGTTTCAATTATTCAACATCTTCATCAGCTCCATTTTCTTCGAGTGTCCTTGCTCTTATTTAATTCCAGCAGTTTCAAAATTGGATCATGAAGTTTGCGCTGCCACCCCCTTATTCTTGGGCCATTGCTGAAAACCAGATTATTCCACCACCACCACCCATCCTAATGCATTTAGGACCAAAGCAAGCAATTCCCTTCCTCAAACCCTACAGATCTGTGCTGATTTTTTAAAAACCCTCCGATCCTTTCAAAAGCTGAAAATTCTTATGCAAAATGGAGGAAGGCTTCAGAAGAAGAGATGGTCAGAAAGGAAAGGATGGTGGGATGGGGCTCTTTCTATGGGGCAAGAAGCCAAAAAAAATCTGGAAGGGGGAGGCCCTGTCCTAGCATCTAAACAGTTTTGCAGGACTAAAGACAGGTGGTTAAATACATAGATGTATTTAATGTACTTTTTTCTAAATTACAGCTGGGGGAGGGAAAGAATTAGCATCAGGGATGTGGGAGAGGTTACTCTTTTTTTTTTAACGGTCCCAGCAAAACTTCCCATCACCTGATATTTGCCCTGGCTTCACCCAGTAGTGGAGAACCTCCAGATGTTGTTGGACTCCAGGGCCCATCAGCCCTGGCAAGCAGGCCAATGGTCAGGGATGATGGAAGATGCAATCCAACCATAATCTGGAAGGTCAAAGGTTCCCCACCAGTGCTTTAAGCCCTGAACCAAGGTCTTAACTAGGATGGCACAAGCATGCACCAGTGCCAGGCACAACTGTTACAAATGCAGTCTAGCACAAGGAGAGGGAAAAACTAAGGATTGGTTAGTTGTTAATAGGAACACAGACAAACACTCTTGCCTGCATCTACACATAAATAAAAACAGAAGAAAGGCTGCACACTTTTGCCCCATTGGTAGTTTTTCTCATGGGGGGGAAAGACTCACACAAGGTATCAGGGACACAGTAAAGATGCTGCAGAGCTACGCAAGCCCAGCTCATAAGCAAACCCAACACACTCTATATCAGGAAGATAGGAAGCTGCCTTATATTGGAGTCAGACCATAGGCCTATCTAGCTCAGTACTGCTCACACTAACTGGCAGCAGCTCTCCAGGATTTCAGACAGGAGTCCTTCCCAGCCCTACCTGGAGAGCCCAGAGATTGAACGTGGGACCTTCTGCATGAAAATTTATGTGTTCTGTTACTGAGCTATAGCTGGGATCTCAGTATTCAAAATGAAATTTTTCATTGTTGGCAACCCACGATAAACATAGCCAGAGAACACAAGTATCTCTGGAGCTCTGGCATGGGAGTCAAAACCTAGGAAACAGGGCCCAGCCCTTTTCATTGCAGCAGATTCCAAATAGGGTGCAGAGTGAGAGACAATCTCTTGGCTGCAGCACTGGGATGAAGTGGTCAGCCCAGCAGTTTTTGTAAGATACAGAGATTGGAATAAATCTTCAGGGAGCAGGCAGATTCTATTTTCAGGGTGGCCAAACACTTGTTTTTCTTCCTTTCTTTTACCCCCACCCCCACCCTGCTATTCTCCAAAAGGCTTGCTGATGTTTCAGTTGGGGGCTTGGGAGCTCTCAGAATGGCCATGGGAACTATGGTAAGTCATGATTTACCATCGTTCCCAGAGGCATTCTTGGGTGGGTGGAGTGGAGATTGGGGCAGCTATACTCAGGGCTGGCACCAGGGGGCAGCCAGGTCAGGCCCTGGCCAAGGACCCCTGCGGCCCAGAGGCGGCCTGACCCTGCTGCAGATTGCCAAGAGGAAGCTCCCAGGCACCTGTGAGTGTGAGCCATGCATGCCCCCCCCCATCACTCTTGTAAATGACAGGCGCATTGTGCACACATGCCTGCCATCAACAAATATGGTGACAGAGGTTTGCCTAAGGGGCCGATGCCCCTGCCGCCACCTTGATTGATGGCAGGCATGCGCACACAGCGTGCATGTCATTTACAGGCACAACAGAGGTAGGTGGAATGTGCGAGGGGTTGCGCTTCAGCACTGCGGGCCCAAGGAAGGCAGGTGCCCAAGGGCTCAGGCATGCCTGGTGCCAGCCCTGGCTATTCCCCACACACACACACCAACAATTCCTCTGGGAATGATGGTAAATCATGACTTACCATTGCTCCAAGGGGTATTTTGTCCCATGAACAGGACAGGGCTTGTATCAGCAGCAAGTCTTTGGGTGGCGATGGGGGGGAAGGGACTGAGGAAGGAAGGAAGGAAGGCAGGAAGACTTGACCACCTTTGTAAAGGCAAGCCTTTCTCTGAAAATGCATCGTATTTGTCCATCCCCAAAAGTCGCTGAATACCTTCCCCTCACAATGAATTTTCCATGAAAGGGGAGTGATTTGGTCCAGCTTTAATTAAAAGCTCACCGTTGGTTCCAGACAGTAGCTGGAGCAACATCCTTAGCTGCTGCTCAGGGTGTGCCTTTCATCCAGCCTCTGAGATCTACTTCTCCACCGGGAGCTGACTAGAAACCTGTGCTCCTGCAACTACTTTGCCCTGTGAGTGTCTTGCCAGCACCCTTGCAGGACCCCTGGAACAGAGTAGCAAGTCTAAAGCACTGGAAGTTTCCTGGAACAGTTATGGAAGCAAAAAAACAACCTCTCAGCGTTCAAGTCAGAGTTGGATACATTAGACTGTGCTTGTTGCTGGGTTTGAATGCTGCAGCAATGGCTTCCCTGGGTCTTGGAATGGGTGTTCCCTTGTTCGTTCTTGTTCTCGTTCTCTCTCTCTCTCTCTCTCTCTCTCTCACACACACACACACACACCACACACACAATCACTGCATGCATTTTGGGGGTCCTCCTTTCATCCCCTTTCAAATAATAAGAAATGGGTCCTTGACCTAGACAGGAGATTGCTGTTGTGAGCCATAACCCAATCACAGACAGGAAACTGAATGGTTTGGAGTTTACTGCCAATGGCATTTTCTTTCGGAGCGAGTCAATTTCACTCACACAGGGCCTGACCAATCTCCACATTTGGAACCAGGCAAGAATTCTCCCCTAAGCCACATTGGCTAGGACCCCTAGGACTCACTCCCATCTCTTGCTTCTCTGTTGTAGCTCACATGCTCAACTCATTCAGACCTATTTTGCTCTGCAAGGCACCTGCCCTCTGCCCCATAACTGTCCACAGCAATCCAGGCTGTGCTGATCAGTGTTCTTCAGTCTTGGCTCCCCAGATGTTGTTGGCCCACAACTCCCATCATTCCTAGCCAGCTTAGCCAGTAGTTGGGGATGATAGGAGCTGAAGTCCAACAATATCTGGGGACACAAGGCGGAAAAACAGTGGTGTAGGTGGATGTGTGGTATGCCTGTGGGTAGAGCTAGATGGGCCTCTGCTTCCTTTCAACTGTACTATCCCAATGGGAATAGCAAGTCCCACTGAAATAGCTGCTTGGCACCTGAAAAACCACTTCCACGCCAGCTCTGCTCTGTTTAAACAGCTCTTGGGACCAGGCTAGCTCTGATGAGTGTGCTGAAAATTGTAGCAAACTGGCCAAGTAGAATCCCATGGGCAAGAAGTCCTGCCACATAACATAAGCACGCACTTGGCACAAACAGTCTCCTCGCTCAGGTGCGTTTACAACCCTTCTAAGGTAGAAGGCAGAGTCTGCATTTATGATCCCAAGAGACAAAAAGGCCCAACTGCGCAGCTCTAAAATAATCAGAAATGGGAAGGGGATTGGGTTATTATGAGACATACATGCCTACACAATGCTTATTTAAGACGCCTTGGGATAATTATTTCTCTCATTTGCTACAGACGGACGGCTTCATATCAAGTAATCCATCATCCCAACAGGGCAGCCCCTTGCGCCCAGTGCAGCAACTTGTGTGTGAATGTAATTGACATGGCAACAAAGGCTTCAAAATACCAAGTTTTGTATCTGAGAATTTGCATTTGTTTGTTTTTCCAGATCTTTAAAAGTCGCAAAATTAATACATCTTTCCTTAATGACTGGGGATGGCAGTTTGGAATGGGGTGTCCTGGAAAAGGGCATGGTTGGCTGGCTGGCACCTTGAGCTGGATCACATTTTCTTGGTAAGTCCCTCTTGCCCTACAGAAATTTCCACTGCAGAAATTCAAAACCTTGTGCAGCCTAAGACCCTCCTGTCTTAGGACTGTCCCCTCCCTGTATGAGCTCACTTGCATGCTGATGTCTAGTTTGCAGGCTTACTGTATGTGCCAACTTTGTGGCAGGTTTAGATGGTGAGAGTCAGACATTCAAGCCTTTACAGCAATTTGCCCAAATAACCCTCCTGAAGAGGTGAAGAAAGTTATCCCTGTTGATGTTTTTATTGGAAGGTGTCTGAAATATTGTTCTGTGTGGCTGTTCTACACTGTTGTTGAAGAGTTATTATACTGTTGGCTTTAAAATGTATTGATTTATTACATTTAAATCCTGCCTTTCCTCTTCGGGGGCCAAGGTGGCATACATGGTTCTGTTGCACCCTGCCTTTTATCCTCACAACAACCCTGTGAGGGAGATTAGGCCAAGAGAGTAAGAGTGTAAGATCTGTGTGTGTGTGTTTTGAACTTGGGTCTCCACAGTCCTAGTCTGACAGTAACCAACACATCACACTGGAATTATAAATTGCTTTGAACTTCCTGGAGAATGTGAGTGTGTATCCCATACTATATTTCTGTAAGACATTATGCTGTCACGATATCATGCAGCATGACATATAGGCACAGCAGCAAACCATCTTATTAAAAAAAAAAATGGGGCCCAGAGCTCTGCATCGGCAGTGGGAGGCCTGGAGGTCAGAGGCGTTGGCAGTAGGAGGTCTGTGCTCAGTAGTGGTAGTGGAGATGTTGGTGGGAGGCCTGGAGCTCGAAAGCAGCAATGGTAGTTGGAAACCTGGAGCTTGGCAGGCCCATGTGGAAGGCCTGGAGCATGCCGGCCTATGTCTCTGCTTCATCAGGTAGATGGGAAGCTGGCCATAGCAACCCCAGGGGGGTGGAAGGGAGGGTACCTCTGGTGACCCCGGGGCGGGGGGAAGGGAGGGTAGCTCTGGATGCCCCTGTGGTAGGGAAGGGGCCTTTGGTGACCCAAGGGGGAAGGGGAGCTTTGACGATGGTAGGTGAGGTTGGCAAGCAAAGTGATCAGGGTGGAGCCCCTAGTATGTATGTATGCACACATATACACGAACACATTCTGTCACCATCCAGGAATACCTCCTGGCCCTGCTTCTTCTGCCTTTGATTCCCCCCCTCTCTCCCCCTCACACACACACACACTAGTTCCGTGTCCACTGCTACAGCCTGTTTCTCTGGATATGGACTCCAACTTATGCCTTCTGAATCAGGCCTGCCAAACACCCTTCAAGTTGTACATGGGAATCCACTGACCTAACAGGCTGTAATAAATGTCTTGGCATGCTATGGAGGTGCTGGTGTGGGATAGGAGTGTGTTTTGCATTTAAAAAAAAAGTACTTACGTGGCACTGCAACCCCATACTCCTGTGGGTTCTCTGCTACCACCTTCTGCTTAAGTTCATTTAAGCGGGACCCCAAAGAACCTGTGAGGTTAGAGGGAGAAGGTATCTCAGTGGGCAAAACAAAGGCATATGGTTAGCTTACAGAAGAGGAAACTTAACAACAACAATAAAAGCAGGCCAGAAATAGTTCTGCACCCAGAGCCACCTCATTTTATTCTAAGGAACATCTCCGCTAAAGTTTTGGATGTCATCAGGCTTCCACATCCAAGTTGGAAAAGACAGACAGGGATTATCCAGTAGCTTCACAGAAATCCCTGAACTCATCTGGCTCCATGCTTGGATGGAATGCTTTTTAACTTTTTTTTTAGAATGCGTTAAAAATGATGTTTATTATTGTTGTTTGCTGCCCTGGGCTCCTTTGGAAGGAAGGAAGGACAGGATGAATGAATGAATGGTTGGCAGAACCAGCCCTGCCATTAGGTGGAGTGAGGCAGCCACTTCAGGAAGCAGATACTGAAGGGCAGAGAGTGGCAGCAAGGCATTAATATGAGAGATCTCAGTGTGCGCGCACCACATACAGCCTGCCTTATGCCCTCTAAGCCAGCCTGCTACCCTCACTTGCAGTGGAGGACACCCTCCCATCACCAGTGTTGAAATTAGATTCAAACTGCCAGTTTGGTCAGTAGGGATGGGGGGAGAATTTTAATTCAGTTTGCATTTAAAGGCAAATCTACCTCATTCACTCTTTTTGAAACAATATGCGAACCAAAACACAGCCAGCTTTCAAAATGTGCACTTCTCTGAACTTTGCAGTGCGGTTCCCCAACCAAAAATGCATATACTAGGATAAAGTGTGCATAAAAATGCATACATTTGTGAAAATATCATACAAGAATACATTATATTAAGGAAAACTGCTTTGCAAAAAGAAAGTGTATATTAGGGAAATTTACAAACATATGTATATTAGGAGAAACTTGCAATAGAAATGCTGATGAACTTTCATGAGGACTTTTTCTTAAAGATAAGATCGCAAACTGATGGGGAAATACGGAGAACTGAAAGACTGGGAAAATGTGCAACTGAAAGAAACCGAAATTGGCAGATTCGTCCATCCCGACTGGTCAGCTTCGTTAAGCGTAATAGGACAGGGTACCATCTTGTCCTTCTGCAAAAAGTATCTACCCAGCCCTGACAACCCTGGGGGTTGTTTGGAAACTGTGTGTCCAAGATACCTGAAGTGCCTCAGTTCATCCAGAGCAAACCAGCAAGCCCTGAAGCAGTAAAAAGGGACACAGGAGCTTCCTTGGCTGCTGCTCATCATAGGAAGAGGAAAAGAAAAACAGGAAGACACCAAAGGCGGAAATGAAGAGGGGGAAGCCTCCAGTTGCAGAGAGGTATGCTCACTGAGTCTCACATATTTTGAATATAAATCCTTATTTGAGGGTCTCTGTTTGGCACAACCAACATGAGTCTTGAGTCTCCAGTACAAGGTTCTTGTGTCTCTAATCTAGGAGGCTTCCCCCTTTCTTTTCCTGCGGCCAAAGCCGACACGCTCCCCACCACTATTTCCTGCAAGGAAAGGTGGCAGGGGAGTTTCTTGAGTGATGCTCCCCCTAGGAGAGGCAGGTTGCAGCAACCTGGTAACCACACAGTTTTTGGCTCGGCTACAAAGACCAAACAACAATGGTGGACCCATGGACATGATCGAAATGCACAATGGAAGAACAAGGAGCACAAAAAGTACCTCCGCTGTCAGAGGCAGCGTGCTGGGAAACACAAGTGCAGAGAACACTGCTGCACTCAGCCTTATGGGTTTTCCATAGGCATGTGACTAGCCACTGTAAGAACAGGATGCTGGACTGGAAGGGCCTTTGACCTGATCCAGCAGCCAGGTTCTTCCTATGGTCTTAATCCCTGCTTCCCGTCTCTCTGCGTCTCTCTTCCACTTCCAAACAACACATTCTCTCTTCATTGGGAAGGGACAGTATCTGCCCCCCGCCCCCGCTCACAGTGGAGAGAGATACAGCATTTCCATTTTGGAAAGAGAGAGCTGCCTTACACTGAGTTCAGACCATTGGTCCATCTAGCTTGGTACTGTCTACAGACGAGCAGGTTTCTCCTAGCCTTACCTGGAGATGCCAGGGATTGAGCCTGGGACCGTCTACATGCAAAGCAGATGCTCTACCACTGAGCCACGGCCCCATCCCGAAGCAGCAGAGAAGCCCGCGGACCGGAAGCACAGAGAGGTGCTTGTGTTTCTTACGCTTCCTGTTCCCCTCCAGATATTCAAGGTGTCCAAAGCTGCTTGGAGAAGTCTAAGCTCCAAAAGTTATTATACGGTTCGTTGTTTCTAACTGGATTGGATGCCCCGGAAAGTGCTTTAATTAGCAATATAGCCTTACAGTGCCACAGAGAAGTCTGTCGCTAGTGTTGAAAGAGTGGAGTAAGCCCTAGTGAAATAAGCGAAAACAGTTTCTCTCCGCCAGGCTAAGAGACCCAAGCTGCATACACACTATACATGTAAAGCACACCCCTCTCCAAGAATCCCGGGAACTGTAGTTTACCCATCACAGAGCTACAATTCCTAGCACCCATACAAACTACAGTTCCCAGGATTCTTTTTTGTGGGAAGGGGGAATGTGCTTTAAATGTATGGTGCATATATAGCCCCATGCAAAACCTACTGGATTGTATCCAATACTAGTTCTACTCAGAGTAAACTTATTGAAATTAATGGATATGACTAACTTAGGTTCATTAATTTCAACGGGTGTACTCTGAGCACAACTTAGTTAGGGACAACCCATTGAGGTACATCACCAGAGCTGAAAGAAATGCCTCAAAAACCTTATTCACATGTTACTCACGTGTACCTAAAGGGAGGGGCTGTAACTCATTGGCAGAGCATCTGCTTTGCATGCAGAAGCCCCCAGGTTCAATAGCCAGAATCTCCAAGTAGAGGTGGGAATGTCCCCCATCCAAAACCCTAGAGAGCTGCTGCCAGTCAGTGTTGACAGCCCTGAGTTAAATGGATCAATTGGTCCGGCTCCGCACAAAGGCAGCTTCCTACAACCACACTTTTAGCCTCACCGATTAAAACCACCTTTTAACCTCCCAAATTAAAACTGCTTTTTAGCCTCACCGATTAAAACCACCAGCCTCTTCCTTTCTCCCGGCTGCTGCTGGTATTGGATGACTTCCTCGTACGTGAGGAGTTCTGAGGGGTGAGGTTGTTCGACTTGCTTGGCTTCATTCTGGCCATTTTGCTTCTCCTTTCGGCTCAGTCGGAAACTCCGTCTCAAGCCAGCTACAAAGCCAAAAACAACGTTATTACCACCAAGCGCAGCCCAAAGTACAATTCTGGGTTGGGGGAACCGCAGACCCAGGGCCCAAATATGGACCTCTCGGTGTCTCTATCCAGCCCTGGGCCTCTCCCCAGGCCACACTCCCTCACTGGCCCTGCTTCACCCCCTCCTTGAGTGATTTTGCCTGGCTGGAAGGTGTCCTTGAACTCTGATCATGCCTCTCGCTTGCCTGGATGGAGGCCAGTGAGGGGTGTCCAGCGAAACTAGCCTACTGTACCAAAATAACATATTCATTCATTGCTCCACCCACTTTTGCCTCTGGCCCCACTGACCACTGGCATGTGCCCCCCCCACCAAGTTGCCCAGAAGGGAATGAGGCCCTCAAGCTGAAAAAGTTTCCCCACGCCTGATATAACTAAAGCTTTCTTTAGTCCCCACTACTCTTGCCTATAGTAGCTTGGTGGCTCTTAAACTCTAAGCCAGGGTTGACTGACCCACAGGCCACATATGGCCTGTGGAGAGATTTGCGGTGGCCCATAGGGACTCCCTGACAATTTAGCACTCCTCCTTTGTTTTTTAACTTTGATTTTAATTTTAAAAATGGTTATCAGCTTCCCCAAAATAGTAGCCCCAAGGTTGCAGAACTCTTTAGGGGAAAAAACTATTAAGGAGGGGGAAAACCCCAAATCAGCCCCAAGAGGACTGAGCACACTCAGTGGCCACAGAACGCAAGCTGACTGCAGGCAGGTGGAATGGGAGTGGAATGGAGTAAACTTGAAAAGGGCATCATTGGCTAGGCTGGCATCAGGTACTGATGCACTCCACAATGCAACAGTTTGTTGCAGGTCCCACTTCTAAAATGCTTAACACAAATGCAACAGATCATCATAAAATAAAAACAGAAAAAGAAAATAAAAACAAAAAGCAACTTGCCATCCCAAAGCCTGCCTAAAGAATGTCTCTACCTGCTTCCAAAAAGACGACAAAAGATTAGAAATGCTTGAGGGATTTCAATCTTTGCCGATTCCTATGTGACATGACCTCACCTGCACCACTTGGACTGATGTGGGGATCGGAACATAACAATTCATTGGATCACAAACTTCTCCAGATGCTGCAATTCTCTTCCTGGCAGTTTAAACATGAAAAGTTCCCCATCCTTGCTGTAAATGCACGGAACCCCACACTGCTTCAACACAGGGACAACAAGCCCCCATTTCGTTAAGGGGTTGTCTGTATTCACCCTTGCCCTTGACTGTTCACAGGGTTCTCTTATCTTATTCACATATATATATGCCAGTTCCCAATAGTCTGTCACAATCTAACAGGACAAAGAAACTGGACCTGGACTATGGAAAAAGGGGTTGGCTCAGTTATCATGGTTCCCATTGAGTTCTATGTGACACAGCTAAGAGGGGTGGAGCCTGCTTCTCCCTTTAGACAGTCCAGAGTAGTGCTATCTGGGTGCAAACCTTTAATTTCTTCCATAGAAGTGAATGCCACCAACGTTGCACTTGGGGACCAGCCAACACCGACACGATTTTAGCCTACCAGGGTCTAATATGATATAAGGCAACATCCTAATGTATTCAAAGTACATGCAGGTTGCAGAATTCAGCTTTCCCAGCACAGAATCTCGGAGGAGGTTTTGGTTGGTTCGTTTTTCCAAGGCAGAGTATATACCATCCTATTTCTATGTAAGCAGCATATTTAATTGATAGCGTATTGTACACTGCATTGAAAATGTTATAAAGTCCACATTATCAAAACAAATTATTTGTTTGGATTGTCAGATTATGTTTTGAAATGAATTAGTATAACCTGTCATTGTAATGATGCACTGATGTGTATTTTTGCTGTCATGCTGTGGACCACTTAAGATATTTATGTTGGGAAATGTGGGCACATTTGTGTTGGGAGAGTAGCATACAAAATGAAATAATAAATTAATGTATGATACTAACATGGCTTGTGTATGGCATGGCCCACAACCACGGCCAGAATGGGTTGAAGACCGCCAGTTCCTCACCTATATATTGTCCATTGAAGTATCCTTCACAATCACAGTCTTCTGTTTAGACAGAAAAAAGAGAGAGAGAATGGAAGGGTGTTAAGAGAACAGAAGTTGTTTTACCGATATATATATATATATATATATATATAGTGGAAGATGAAGAGTTTCATATGACATCTCTGATGCTTTTGCATGAAACTGGAGGGGGGCAACTGAACAGTAAAAAGGAAGTACTGATGTGATGCATGTGGTTACAATAAGGACACGGCGTCTCCAGTTAGGCCTAGGAAAGACCCTTGTCTAAAACCCTGGAGAGCTAATACCAGATCGTATCGGCAATGCTGAGCTAGGTGGCCCAATGGTCTGACTCAGGGGTTCCCAAAGTGTGGTCCACGAGCTTCATCCAAGTGGTCCATGGCACATCTCTGGACTGGTGGTTGAAGATGGCACATCCATAACATTAACTATTCAATGCTGGTTTTAATTCTATTTTAATTCTTCTTTTATTTCTTATATTGTATTTTATTGCATTGCAATTTGAATTCTATGGAATAGAACAAAATGCAAGAAATAAAAGAAGCAACAGGCAGTGGTGGCTACAATGTGTCCTCGAACGCTGAAAATACCCCTCGCTTGTCTGGATGGAGGGCAGAGAGGGATGTGTGATTGTGTGTAGAAATCAGCCTATTGTACAAAGGTGAATTTTAATTTTTTGCTCCGCCTACTTTTGCTTCTGGCCACACCCACCGCTGGCATGTGGCCCTTGAAAGGTTGCTCAGAAGGGAAGGCTGAAAAAAAGTTCCCCACCCCTGCTCTAGCCACTGGCTAAACGTCAAGCAATGAGACTTCAGCCCATTTAAAATTAATTTGGAAAGTGCAATGTTTACCACTGTACACCAAAACGATTTCCTCCTCCTCTCTCAACTGGACTTCTAACTTTGTTCTTTAATGGCAATTATGCCCAGAGACCACATGGAAACTGAAAGCAAACAGCACCAGGAGCTAAAGTGCTGGAATTAAAATGTAGCCCCCGAGCTGATAAAAATAACAACATTTATTTATAAAATCACCTCCAGCACTAGATGCTGTGCACTCATTCCGTCAAAACCCTGTCCCTACAGTCTTAAGTAGTTGTTCTTTTCTTGCAAGGAGCAAGCCCCAAAAGTCAGAAAGGGGGGGGAAGCAAGAGCATCACATCGTGGATCAAGAGGAAATGCCTGCTGTGTTAACAAAGGCTCCAAGGAGCAGCACAATCGCTTTTAAGAAACGGCAGGAGCTTAATCCATGTGATTAGCACACACACAAAATTACATGATTAAAAAACAAAACAAAAAAGCACAAGGCAAATTAATAGCTAAGGAAAATTAAACAAGATTGACATTAGAATCCCTGAGGGGGAATACAAAAGAAAATGCAACAGTTCTTCCCACTTTGCCGTGCTAAAGGGCTAATTGTGCAGCAAGCCTAAATTCAAATCCATCAATTGCTAATGAGGTGGGCAGAGATACAAACAAAACCAGACCTGGGCTGGAGTGAAATTAGATTTAGGAGCAAATTTGGCATTCCAATGACATTATGCCCAAGATCCACGCTGAATCAAGCCCCCTCCCCCTCATCCCCCAGATAGGGCTGTGTGTCAGACCGACATTTGCAGGTTTCCAACACAAGCACAGATCCTGCTCCCTTGTACAGAAATGGCCTCTTCATCAGCCTCCCTAAGAACGTAAGAAAAGCCCTGCTGGATCAGGCCAGCGGCCTATCCAGTCCAGCATCCTGTTCTCACAGTGGCCAACCAGATGCCTGTGGGAAGTCCGAAAGCAGGACCTCAGTGCAACAGCCCTCTCCCCTCTTGTGATTTACAGCAATTGGCGTTGAGGCATCCTGTCTCCGACACTGGAGGTAGAACATAGCCATCATGGCTAGTCTCCTCTTCTTCATCATCAGTGTCTTCTGCAAGCCCCCTCTTGCTTCTCTCTCCCTGGCCCTCCAATTCACCTCGGTCCTATCCTGTGCTCAGCCACCCAGCAATCCATCTTGCTCATCTGTCATAGAATGCAAACTATCCCTATCCGCATTGCATCTATGTTCTTGTTCACCACGTAGCAGGACTGCACTTAAAGAGGTTAAAAAGACATTTCTGTGCAACACTGAGACTCTCAAGGTTGTTCACATGCATACATTTTTTCCCTGACACAGAAACATAAGGGTACAATCCTAAGCCCAGTGAATGCAACAGAGCTTACTGCTGAGTCAAATAGAAGCAGTCATGTGTGAAGCAGCCGCACAGTATTTTTTTTTAAAAAAAGGTTCCTAGTCCTCATGCTTGCACATGAAACTGAAAACATCTCCATGCCCACCCTTTCCAACGTCACTGTGTATCCAGGTTATTTGAAAAAGAATGTATCTTTTTAGAAGCAAAATTAATTATAAAAAACTATACAAATAGATGTACATACAGCACACATTTTATTCTGGGTTGTATCCAACTAAGTCCTACTCAGAGTAGATCCACTGAACTTAATGGACGTAAGTTAATCATGTCCATTAACTTAAATAGGTATACTCTGAGTAGGGCTAATACTGGATACAGCCCTCTCTTATTTGCAGAACTTGGGCTTCCTGTCTTAGAATCAGGATCTGCTTCCGATTGGCTTTGGTCAGAGAGGACTGTTTTATTTAGCAAGCTCTTTATGTGCAGGAAAAGGCACAGCTGGCTCACTCCAGAAACAGGTGAAGAACCTACCTTTCTCAGAAGATTGATCATCTGTGGTCAGCATGAAAAGATAGAGGCAACACAGTTAACAGGAGACCAAGGAAAAATGTTGCAATTAATTAGAGCTATTTGTTCAGATTCTGGCCTCCCCAACTTGTATAGACAGTTGCATGGGGAGATATAAGGGCAATGGAGAAGGCTATGTGCCCACATTGATCACCAATGCTGGAGATCCCTGGAATAGCCTTTCATTCTGGGTAAGTTCCACTCCACAAGACCCAAGTGGCCTGCGTACGAACCCTCCTTCCTCCCTTCCTTGCAGAATGACAGCAGATGCTACCAGTTGAGGCTCCCATTCTTGGTTAACACCTTGTGGCCAATCCGCATTATTATTTTGGCATGCTAACGACATAGCCAGGCCACCCCAAGTTCCCAGTTCTCACCCCCTTCTGGCAAATGCTTCCATTCAAGATGAGTTGTGCATACCAATGTGGGTTTTCCAACAAAAAAATGAAATGGAAAATGTTCAGCTGCCCTAAATACCCTGAGATCGGAGATATTATGGCTGTTTGACATATTTAGTAAACAGAAATAAATAATGCAGTGTGGATTTTAAATAGTGTATACATCTCCCTGAAGTTTTTGCAATAGCCAATATTATTTGAATTGAAATATCAGAGGGGGGGATTAATAAAACATTCCAAGGCTACAGTCCTATAAAATCAAATGTATTAGCAGATATGCATATAATTTCTTAGTAGGCATGCACAGGATTGCACTGTTACTGTGATCTAAATGTTAGTTTCAAGGGGTTTTTTTATGTTTGGATGATCATATCATAGTTTATGAAGCTGAGATACGAACACGTCTGTGGTCTATACATGCAGCCCCTTCACATGACTGGCAGGAGTGGATGGCATCCAAAGGGGCAGAGGTGAGAAAAGGAGGGGGAACCTCAGGATGTCAAAAGGAAAAAAGGAAAAATGTAGATGATGAAATTCCAAATGGATTTAATAAAACTTTTTAAAAGAAATGTGCCCTACCCCTGTTCATGGTTCAGATATATATTGTACGTAGATATTTGATACAAACTATCTATTGATTGTATTTTATATTTATTTGTTTTAGCCCCTGACAAAGGCTGAGATTTGTCAAGCCGAAACGTGTGTTGGGCACATTTCTTTTAAAAAGTTTTATTAAATCCATTTGGAATTTCATCATCTACGTTTTTTCCTTTTGACATCCTGGGGTTCCCCCCTCCTTTTCTCACCTCTGCCCCTTCACATGAGCCACAATTAAACCAGGAAGTCTTTATAATTCACCACAGTTTCCCATTTCGGAAACTAGGAAACTATAGTTATCTCCTTCAAAACAACCTAGGATATTAAAGCAACGTCAAAACATCCTGGGTTGTGTCAGCTCTACACTGCATCAGCAGTGTCAGGGGGGGCTGGAAATTTCTGGGTCTTTGGCAGGGAAGGAAAGTCCCTAGCCAGCAGTCGGGTTGTAAATCTGCCAGGCCTATCCGAAGCGTACTTGCCGAGTCAGAAGTCCAGAAGCGAGGTCAGTGGAGGTCCGGGATCAATTGCCAAGGAGGTCAGTCAAAGAGATGCTGCAGGGAAACTAGGTCTACACAAAGCCACGCCTGACGTTGCAGTCAGCAACAAGCTGCAGCCAAGGGGTGCCTTATAAAGAGCAGGATGGACAGCAGGTGTGAGCCCTCAGCGTTTGGGCCTTAAGGAGACAGGCCTGCCTCTCTTCTGCCTGACCTTCTGCTGTCTACGTTCTGCAGGTGAGGGGGGAGTATCCTGTTCACTGTCTGTGTCTGGCTGCAGGGCCTCTGCTGTCCCTGGGGTGCTCTGCAGCTGAGGGGCAGAAGGAGCTGGATTCTCAGGAGGCTCCTCCGTGTCTCCTGCTGCTGCTGGGTCTGCTGCTGTTACTCCCGAGTCGTCCTCATCTGAGGAGTCCTCTGACGGGGCCATGACACTATCCCCCGCCCCACGACCAACCCTCCGCCTCCCGCCGGGGCCCGGCTTATCCGGGTAGCGCTGGTGGAAGCGCCGGACCAGACGAGGGGCATGCACCTGCGCCACATGAGGTACTGGAGGCAGCCCCGATGCCTCCGGGAGTCCAGGATCTGCGCCACTTCGAATTCCTCTTCCCCGTTGACTTGTATCGGTGGTGGGGGCCGTGGTTGACTACCCAAGGGGTGAGGTGGGAGTGCGGGAGTCAGCAGTGATCTATGGAAGACAGGGTGAATGCGGAAGGAGGCAGGGAGTTGGAGCCGGAATGCCACCGGGTTAATTTGCTGGGTGATCCGGAAGGGACCTGCATTCCGAGCCTCCAGCTTGTGAGACGGCCGTTGCGAACGCAGGAATTTGGTTGAGAGCCATACCCGGTCGCCTACCTTCAGCGGCGGGCCTGGTTGGCGGTGGCGGTCAGCAAAGCGCTTATATGCGTCCTTGGCCTGCTCCAGCTGCTCCTTCAGGACTGCCTGCAGGGCTTGCAACTCCTGCAGCATGACATCCGCAGCGGGGACCAGCGACGGGGGTCGCACTGAGGGGAAGAATCGGGGGTGGTAGCCGTAAGAGGCAAAGAACGGGGTCTGGCGCGTGGAGGCATGCACGGAGTTATTATACGCGAACTCCGCCAGCGGTAACAGATCCACCCAATTGTCCTGTTGGAAGCAGGTGTAACACCGCAGGTATTGTTCGACGGTGGCGTTGGTACGTTCTGTTTGTCCATCTGATTGAGGGTGGTGGGCGGAGGACAAGTGGATCTGGACATTCAGGGCCCGAAACAGGGCCTGCCAGAACCGGGCGGTGAACTGGGCTCCTCGGTCAGAGATCAGGTGGTCGGGGAGGCCGTGTAACCGGAAAACCTGGGTCAAGAACAGTTGTGCAGTTTCTGGGGCAGAGGGTAGGCCGGCACAGGGGAGGAAATGGGCCATCTTGGTGAACAGGTCTACGACTACGAGGATGGTGGTCATTCCCCGGGAGGCCGGTAAGTCTGTGATAAAATCCAGGGAGACCGAGCGCCAGGGCCCGGGGGGGGTAGGCAGTGGGAGCAGGAGCCCCGGGGGCTTGCCGGGGTGGCTCTTGGCTCGCTGGCAGGTATCACAGGCCGCTACATAGTCCTTGACGTCCGCTTGGACCTGGGGCCACCAGAAATCCCGTAGGACCAAGTGGAGGGTTTTATACGTTCCAAAATGCCCTGCCGGCTGGCTGTCATGGCAGAGGTGGAGCACCTCTCCCCGCAGAGCTCCCGGGGGAACGTACAACCGGTTCCGGTGATACAAGAGGCCCTGCTGCAAGGAAAAGGGGCTGTCCCGGGCGGGCATCCCTGACTGGAGCTCTCGCTGCTGGGCCAGGGCGTAGGGGTCCTTTTGCTGCTGTTCCTGCACCCGGTCCAGGAGGGGTTGCGGCTGGTGGGTAGCGGCGAAGTTCTCTGGGCGAAGAATTGGGTGAAGGGGGCGATCGACCTGCTCGGCTTGGTATTCTGGCTTGCGAGAGAGCGCGTCTGCTAGGGTGTTTCGGCGGCCAGGGAGGTAGGTGACCGTGAACTGGAACCGGGAGAAAAACAGGGACCACCGGATCTGGCGTTGGTTCAGCCGTCGGGCGCTTTGCAGGTGCTCCAGATTTCGGTGGTCTGTTTGTACCTGGACCGGATGGCGTGCCCCTTCCAGGAGATGACGCCAGGTCTCGAAGGCTACTTTGATGGCCAGTAACTCCTTCTCCCAAATGGTGTAGTTCTGTTCTGAAGCGTTGAGTTTCTGGGAGTGGAACGCACAGGGGAGCAGGGACTGCTTGCTCCCCACCGGCTGAAGTAGGACCGCTGCCACTGCCTTATCAGATGCATCGGCCTCCACTATGTAAGGTCGGGTAGGGTCGGGTTGCTGGAGGATGGGTTCAGATGTAAAGGCGTGTTGGAGGCGCCGGAAGGCCTGTTGAGCGGCCTCGGTCCAAACAAACTTCTCTTTGCCTCGAAGCAGGTCTGATATGGGCGTGGTGAGTTCGGAGAAGTGGGAGATGAACCGGCGGTAATAGTTGGCGAAGCCCAAGAAGAGCTGCACATCTTTGGGGCTTTGCGGAGCTGCCCAGTGGAGGATGGTCTCAATTTTGGCGGGGTCCATCTGGATACCCGAGGGCGAGATCCGATGGCCTAGGAAATCCACGGTCGTGAGGTCAAAGGCGCATTTTTCGAGCTTGGCGAAGAGGCGGTGCTCCCGTAGGCGCTGCAGCACCGCTCGAACGTGCTCCTTATGTTCCGAGGGGTTCCGCGAGTAGATCAGGATGTCATCCAAGTAGATCACCAGGAAGCGGTCTAGGAGGTCCCGGAAGATGTCGTTCATGAAGTGCTGGAAGACGGCAGGGGCGTTGCACAAGCCAAACGGCATCACGGTGTACTCAAAGTGCCCATAACGGGTGCGGAAGGCCGTCTTCCACTCATCGCCCTCCCGCATACGCACCAGGTTGTAGGCCCCTCTCAGGTCTAGTTTGGTGAAAATGCGAGCACCCCGCAGCCGCTCTAACAGTTCTGGGATCAGGGGCAGAGGGTAGCGATTCCGAACTGTAATCTGGTTGAGGGCACGGTAGTCATTGCACAGCCGGAGTTCCCCACATTTCTTTTTGACAAAGAGGACAGGGGCGGCTGCAGGGGACGTGGAAGGGCGAATGAACCCTCGGCGCAGGTTCTTGTCGAGGAACTCTCTGAGGGCTGCCAGTTCGGGTTCTGACAGGGAATAAAGCCGGCCCACAGGAATCTTGGCTCCGGGGAGCAGGTCAATGGGACAGTCGTAAGGACGATGGGGCGGCAACTGGTCTGCCTCTTGCTTCCCAAACACATCCGCGAACTCCCGGTACTGGATGATGGGGTCATGCCGCTGGAGCCATGCCAGGCCCAGCACGACCGGGAAGTGGGGTGCGGCAGCCAGGTAGAACTGGAGGCTTTCCTCGTGCTCCCCCAGGAACATGTCGAGCGGCACTCTCTCCTGTACTACAGGGCCCGAGGCGAGAAGCCGGCCATCAATAGTCTCCACCAGGAGGGGGCGGTGAATGGGTTGACTAGGAACCCGGTGGAGCTTGGCAAAGGACACGTCCATAAAATTGCTGGTGGATCCTGAGTCCAGCATGGCAGGTACTTGTAGGGTCCGCCTTCCGGGGACTGTCAGTGCGATCAACACGGTCAGATGCTTGGGCGGTGAGGAACTGAGGTGGCAGGCCCCTTGAACCATGACGGTGCCCCGGCTCAGGGGCCTGTGAAGGCCGGGGCATGGGTGTTTCCCGAGGCAGGGGCTGTGGGTCGTTTCGCGGAACACTGGGCTGCAAAATGTCCTGGGGTCCCGCAATACAGGCAGAGGCCCTGTTGCCGGCGTCGCAGCTTTTCGGCCGCAGAGAGACGTGGCCGAGCCCCTCCCAGCTGCATTGGTTCTGCCGGGGGTGTAGGGTCCTTGCCGACAGGCTCCAAGGGCCCAGCCACTGGGGCTGATGCTCTGTAGACTGGCCGGGGTCGGTTGGCAGCATGCCTGCTTTCCAGCCTCCCGTCAATCTGGAGACACAGGTGTATGAGGGCTTGCAGGGTTCCAGGGCGCTCCAACCTAGCTAGCTCATCCAGGAGCTCATCCGACAGCCCCTCCTGAAACTGGTCCATGAGAGCGGCTTCGTTCCAGCCCAGGTTTTGTTGCAATAGACGAAAGTCTGTTACATATTCCCCCAAGGGGCGTCGGCCTTGCCACAGCCTGCGTATCCAGCGGTTGGCTGTAGCAGATTGGACTGGGTCCTCGAACATAGCCTTCAGTTCTCTGGTGAAGCCGGCTAGGTCGTTGAGCACGGGGCTCCGCTCGAGGAGCAGGGGCGTGGCCCATCTAGCTGCCGCCCCGGTGCAGAGGTTAATCAAGAATCCCACCCGGGTCTTATCATCTGGGAAGGCCTCTGGGCGTAACTCCATGAAGAGCTGGGCCTGGGCCAAGAAGGCTGAGAGCTGGTCGGAAGCCCCAGTAAATTTCTCTGGGAGAGTCACAGGGCACTTGGCTCTCCCTGTAGGGAGAGGGGGTGGGGCTGCTGCTAGCTGGGTTTGCAAGCCTTGGACGGCCAACAGCAGCTGGTCTACTTGTGAGCGCAGGAGCAAGTTTTCCTGCTGGAGTTGCTCCATGGTCAGCACTTCCCCCACTCCTTTGTTGCCTGCTTTGTTTGGGCTGACTGCAAACTGTCAGCTCTACACTGCATCAGCAGTGTCAGGGGGGGCTGGAAATTCCTGGGTCTTTGGCAGGGAAGGAAAGTCCTTAGCCAGCAGTCGGGTTGTAAATCTGCCAGGCCTATCCGAAGCGTACTTGCCGAGTCAGAAGTCCAGAAGCGAGGTCAGTGGAGGTCCGGGATCAATTGCCAAGGAGGTCAGTCAAAGAGATGCTGCAGGGAAACTAGGTCTACACAAAGCCACGCCTGACGTTGCAGTCAGCAACAAGCTGCAGCCAAGGGGTGCCTTATAAAGAGCAGGATGGACAGCAGGTGTGAGCCCTCAGCGTTTGGGCCTTAAGGAGACAGGCCTGCCTCTCTTCTGCCTGACCTTCTGCTGTCTACGTTCTGCAGGTGAGGGGGGAGTATCCTGTTCACTGTCTGTGTCTGGCTGCAGGGCCTCTGCTGTCCCTGGGGTGCTCTGCAGCTGGGGGGCAGAAGGAGCTGGATTCTCAGGAGGCTCCTCCATGTCTCCTGCTGCTCCTGGGTCTGCTGCTGTTACTCCCGAGTCGTCCTCATCTGAGGAGTCCTCTGACGGGGCCATGACAGGTTGTTCCAAAGTTGTTAACCATAGTTTCCTGGCTTATTATACAGAGATATGATAGTTCAAACACAGTCAATAGCAAATAGTTCCCTTCTCTTATTTAGATTTTAAAGGGCGGGGGGAAATGAAGGCACTGAAAATGGTTAACATGCTCATTTTAGTATGCCTGAAGTGCTGTATGCATAAATATATGTGCTTCTATGGTTAGTCACCTGAAAAAAGTTAATTATATCTTTGATTGTAGATTTGCCTGGTACTATATCCATTCCAATTGTTCAGCCTGACTTACATTATATTCATTGTGCTACAAATTAATTTTATTAAACAATGCATTTTGAAATGAGGAAGGTTTCCTGCTTAAAATGTTCCACTTCACTTGTTACACAATGCTTAATCTTTAAAAAGAAAGAGGTAGCTGGGACTCAGGTTTGCTTGGAATCCAGATATGCAGGGGATGAGCAGAGACAACAGTGACCAAGGAAAGACCATCTGTGCGTTTGCAGTGACACTGCCCTTTACTATTTCAATGCTGGCTCCAGGACTGATACTTTGATGGGGCTACATCTGGGCATAAAGCAATCTCTGGACTCAACCCAGATTGCGAAAGTTTTTTAGCAGCTGGTGAGCTCCACATGTGTGTCAGAACATTCACAAAACCAGTCATCACAATGCCCCCCCCCAAAAAAAACACCACTACCACCTTATAGTCATTTCACTAAATCATTCTTATAACAGGATATGGAGTGGCTATCTTAATCATAAGGATCAGGCCAGAGAAAGCAGCAGATATACAAAGCCTGCAATGACTTTAGGGATGGGGGTAGCCTGCCCTGCAACATAACTTAATTTTTAAGCATCCCAGAATTGTGTACAAAAAAATTGAAAAAACCCCTCCCAATAAGGACTGGCAACTGTGTTTGAATCTCATCAGCCATTGGCTGAGCTACTGTGATAACACACAGTATCCATTTAAACATTCTAACTTCTGAGAGGGAAGGACCAGCCTTGGAATGCTGGCAATCAGTGCAGCTCCTGCAGGGAAAGCAAAAGGTTGTATGGAAGGGAGGAAAGATACCACGCATGGTCTTGCCACTTGGCAAGGCATCAAGTGCCTTTGTACAGGGCTTTCTCAAGAATAGATCCCAACAAGCCAGATATAGTGCCTTGACTTAGGCACCATGGGTTGCCTGCATACCTTGCAGGGCTTGTATTGGTCATACTAACTTTATTTACAGGGTCATCACATCGACATAAATCATGTTATCATTATAGTATTCTCCCATAATCTGACCTTTGTCCTTTTGCAGGAGTATTCTGATTAATAAACTCTGCAACTGATTGTTTATGTATTGCCCATCGCTCATATGAGATTAGGAATTTACTATTTATATACAAGTTCCCTAGTGGCTGGTTCTAAGCCAGATTTCGGCTGAACATCAGGAAAAAGCTTCTTAACTGTTAGAGGGGAACAACAATGGAACCAATTACCTAAGGAGGTGGTGGGCTCTCCAACACTAGAGGCATTCAAGAGGCAACCGGACAGCCACCTGTCAGGTATACTATAAGTTTGATTCCTGCACTGAGCAGGGGGTCAACTTGGTGGCCTGAGAGATCCCTTCCGAATTTATGATTGTAAGCCTTCCTTCCCCGATTCACATTCCTCTAGCCCTGCATTGCATGAGCATAGAACAAATGGCTGTCATTAACTCCACAGAAGTGAGTGGAGGATGGGACACAAAATGCTTTCTTCACACCACAGAGCTACCTTCCCTGTATTACTCTCGCCTCCCCCGCAGTGCTACATCACTGCTGCTGTATCTGAACAACACAATACAGCAATACTGCAGGCTCTTTGTGTGGCCTTGTACCTTTCAAGGGATGGCATTACAAAACCTCACCAAAGAATATGGGGGGGGAGGGGAACCAGATGCAGTGAAAACACAAATCACATTGACCAAACAAGAGACTCACAGAGTGGTTTTGCCACACTTCTGGTGTTGTGCACTGCGCCCATGGCCCTTCTGTACATCAAACGCCTATGTGCAAAAACAAGAGTTCATAGTTCAGATTCAGAAAAGGGGAAATGTAAGAAGAAAGTGATAGTCTTTAGTCAAACGATCTGGGTTGGATCCTGAATAAAGTCATGTCCGCACCATACATTTGAAGCAGTCTTACGCCACTTCAACAATCATGGCTCCCCCAAAGAATCCTGGGAACTGTAGATGAAGGGTGCTGAGTTGTTAGGAGACCCCTCACAGAGCTACAGTTCCCAGCACCCTCAACAAACTAGAGTTCCCACAATTATTTGGGGCAAAGCCATGACTGTTCTAGCCGTTTAAGACTGCTTTAAATGTATGATATCGATGTGACCAAGTTAGTTGCACTCAGTTTCTATTAAAACAATGGAATGAAGAACCAAATTACACATTATTTTATTCAGTTAATAATAGCAATTTTTAAAAAGCTAAAAGTGGCTGCTTTTATTCCACAGGGGAGGGAAGCAGCTGTGGAGTCCTGATCCAGAACACGTTCCTGATCCATTCCAGGGGTGTCTGTGTTCACTACCGAGAAGCAATTCTGAATAACCACAAACTGTGTGTTTCCCCTTATCTATTTTATGGCTTTGCTGCATTCAAAAATGTAAGGATTTGAAGCTGCATCCAGATGTTGATGACCCTCAGCCCAGCCTTTTTTCTATAATCCCAACCTTCTTCCAAAGGAGCTTGGGGGTCTTACATGGTTCTTCCCTCCCATTCTATCTCACAGCAACCCTGTAAGGTAGATTAGACTGAGAGATAGTGACTAGGCCTCACCCAATCAGCATCATGACCGACTGGGGATGTGATGTGAACCTGGGCCTCCATGTCTAAGTCTGGCCCTCTAAGCTCTTTATCACACTGCCTCAGTTACCTTTACTGTTCATATATCTTCTCGTGCAGTGTTCAGGAACGTTAGGCCTAGGGGGCCAAATGTGGCCCTCCAAATTTCTCTATCTGTCCCTTGGGACTCCCCCCACACTACATCTCCTCCTCAGCCTAACACTCCTCAATGGCCCTGATTCACACTGTTTTAGCCTGATTCGGAATGTGTCCTTGAACTCTGATAATGCCTCTTTTCTTTGTCTCTCTGTGTGTGTAAACTAGCTTGAGGGCAGCAAGGGAACCTAATTCCAGTGGTCTTTGGTAAGGGGGCATATAGCATTGAGTCCATTGATGCGAACACATTCCAGACAGCTGAAGTCTGGACCGTGGCACAGTTACCTATAAACCTCTTCATGGCTCAGGACCCCAATATCTTCTGGAATGTCTCTCCTGACATGAACCTACCCAGACCCTTAGATCTTTATCTGAGGCTCTTATACAAGTCCTCCTTCTGAAGGAGGCCGAGAGGGAGATGACAAGGGAGAGGGCATTTTCAGTTGTGGCTCCCCATCTGTGAAATGCTCTCCCCAGCGAGGTCCACCTGGTGTCTTCACCATCTTTTCGGGGCCAAGCAGACTTACCTTTTTTTCCCCAGGCTTTTGATGGGCTGAGCTGACTTTACACTGCTGTTAGTATGCTACTAAAGCTCCCTGTGGCTGTTATGGAGCAGCGTGTGCGTGCATGTTAATGTTTTATATGAATTTTTCATGGTATAAAGTACTTATGTTTGTTTTTAAATATAAGTCAGTTGGAGACCTTTCAGGTAACAAGCAATTAAGTAAAATAATATAAAATTTATATTTGTTGCTCCACCCACTCTTGCCTCTGGCCCTGCCCACCATTAGCTTGTGGCCCTCAGAAGGTTGCCCAGAAGGGAACGTGGCCCTTGGGCTGGCAAGGTACCCACCCCTGTTGTAATCAATGGTTCTGCTGCCTGTTCACAGAACCATTCCTCCAGAGACACTCCCGTCCTCAATTATAATGCACCCTTCACTCACTCCTTTTTTTTAAAGCAGGTGGAGAAAGTTTGATCTGAGTCTTCATTGTTGTTGTTTTTCCTGGAAGACATCCACAGTGTACCTTCACAAGAGATGGTCACGTAATAAAAGTAGTACGCTGGCCAAGTAATCAATAGGTTTGTATCTTGCTCCAATAAAATTATCTTAATAAGCCATCATGACATGATGTCTTAACCCTGCTCCCAAACAGACTGCTAACTCATTATAAAAGGAGGTTAATGTACAAATTGGCACTCTGTTACACCTCCTCACAGGAGTGTACAAACAATGGGACAATTAGAGAGGTTTTAGCACGTCAAACTAATAGAAACGCAGAGTGATTCATTTCTCCAATGGCAGATGCTGAAAAAGAAGCCCTCTGATCTGGAAGCCCCTTACCCTGAATCAGAGATGTTGCATTTACTAACTGGAGAGCATGAGACACTCTGTTCATGCTCAAATGCATACACTTTCTTCATACATTCCAGGGATGAGATGTGGCAATAAAATAATTGGAATTTGTCTTGAACGGGCTGGACCATTTCAGCTAGAGGCTATTATTGCTGTTTATATGGCAACATCAGTGTGCATGCAGCTTCACAGAAGACAGGTCAGGAGGTCAGGTCCCTGTCCCCAAGGAGCTTACAATCTAAAAGGGGTGCTTGTTAGTGATGCCAAGCAAGGTTGGATGCTGATTCTGAATGGGGTCTCTTTAGGTTTGGGGGGCAGTTCATCGCCCAATACACCATTCGTTGCCTAATGCCTACAACAGCTCTACTCTGCACTGCTATACACAGCCTGCACCATTGCCCCCTCCAGCCATCTCCCTCATTCTTCTCGCTGCTTTTCAAAGCTCTTAGTCCTTGATTCTGAGACTTCCTCCATTGATTCCACATCCTATCCAGTTATGTATTTGGTGGGTGGAGCAGCACATTGAAATGGTCACTGTTCCAGAACAAACATGGATAGGTTTCTTTGATGGGGACATGGCTGCCAGTAACAGTTGGAGTAGAAGCAGATCCCATTCCTGGATCTGTTCTGTAAGCTGTCAGGGGCCAGCCTCCCTACAATCAGAAGGGTCTTCTGAGGTGCAGCCTATTTGAACAGGAATGGGGAACCTGTGGCCTTCCAGATGTTATTGGATTCCAATTCCCATCAACCCCAGACAGCATGAGCAATGGTCAGGGATGATGGGAATTACAGTCCAGCAACCTCTGGAGGGCCACAGGTTCCCCATCCCTGATTTAAACCCTCCGTTGGCTCCTGACCTTCGCTGCAGCAATAACCTAGTCAGTTGCTGTTGGACACCCGTACGCAGCTTGAACTTGGTTCAGCTGCCCTTAGAGCTCTCCAAGGTCCTGATTCCCTGCCTGAACTCATGCCCCACCTTCCCCATCCTCCCTTGCGTCTTTTCCTGGAATAAGAGATAAGCAGATGCAGGGATTCAGATCCAAACTAGCTCAGTTCAAGCTATTTGCATAGCATCCACATCAACGGGTTTGTTCAAGGGGCGTGAGTGCAAGATAAGGCAAGAGCAGCTGGATTCTTATTTGGAAGCAGACTTAACACAGCCTCACTGGGAAGGAGTGGGCAATGTCCAAGGCCTCCCAGAGGGTATATGGAGCCTGGAACAGGTGTGTGATGTTGGAGGCCTTTTGTGTATGCAATGTGAGCGCAGTGGCAGGGCCATAGCAAAGGCCAGTGGTATGCACAGAAGTGATGGCCGGGGAAGGGGAGCCTGCTTGTGGAGGCCAGGGCTAAGTTGCCCCCCCCCAATGCAGCTCTGGAGAAGGGAGGCATTATTTCCTCTCCCTGCTTTTGAAAGCTATCTGCAGCACTGCAGGATTCTTGGCTTCTGATTCTTGTGCGTTTTCTGGCTATTTAGTTGCCATAGGCAGAAGGAAGGAGGAGCTGTGCAAAGATGAATATTCAAAGGAAATGGTGTGATTAAAAGCGGAAGGCAGCCAATTGCAACATGCAGAACATTTGTTTCTATTATCATTGATTTGTCCCCTTCTTTGTACTAAAAATCAATTTTTAAGAGGAGAAAATTCACAGTGGCAAGCTGCATCCTGCCTTTCGGAGCTGGATACTGTTCTTTAAACCCCCCAGTGCTGGTGTGGTTGCAGAGAGGCTTAAGAGAGAGAGGAAAAAACTGGTCTTGATGATCAGAGCCTAAGATTTGCCATGGGGAATCAAGTTTATCCTATGTGGCTGATCAGATCACTTAAAAACCAATTCAGTTATACAGAGGCACTACTCAAATGCAGGATCTTGTAAGCAGGGATAGGGGACCTCTAACTGTTGCTGGACTCCAACTCCCATCAGCCCAGGTCAGCAGGGCCAATGGTCAAGGCTGATATTGGGAACTGTAGTCCAGCAATGCAGGTCTCCTGTCCCTGCTATATGGGATTTAGCATCATGCACTACCTCTCTTACAAAGAGCTAAAATTACAATTAAAACAAGAGCATTAAACCACCACAATACAAAAAGAATAGCATAACAGGAGCCAGCAAAATTAAAACATGCACCAAGCAGCATAAAAGCAATGTACAGAGGATTTTTTAAAGTCTGGGAAATTTAAAAAAAAGCTCTTTACTCAGCATTGAAAGGACATGAAGGCAAGCCTCTTTCTTAGAAGTAGACCCTTTTCCCTGGAGCCATCCACTACACATCAGATGATGAGGACATGCAAAGAAGATGCTCTGTTAAGGATCTCAGAACAGTCTTCCTGAACCTGCTGCCCTCCAGATGTTTTGTAGTCCAAAACATTCGGAGGGCACCAGGTTTGGGAACACTGTCAGGGTTTGGGCAGAGATATAGGGAGACAAGAGGCCCCTCAGGTGTAAAAGGTCGAAACTCAAACCTAACACTGAATTGAACCTGGAAACAAACTTGGAGCCAATGTAGATGGTGAAGCACAGAGATAAAGTGACTATAGAAACTTCAGCTGGTTCAGATAACTGCAGCCAGAACGTCAACTGGAGTCAATTTTAGGGAGCACACATCTCCCATTTTGGAGGAACTGGCTACCACTTTGTTTCCAGACACAATTCAAAGGGCTGGTTATCATCTATGAAGCCCTAAGGGCCAGGAAACTTTCTCTAATATGAAACTGGCCAAGTTTTGAAGATTTTCTCTTAGAGGCCCTTTTCCCAAATGTTTCACCAGGGGGAACAGCCATCCAAGAATGTCATACAAGAGAAAGAGATTAGACACTTGACTTTTCCCCTTCTAGGTTGCAAAAAACCACTGTTTGGGGTTTTGTCCAAATGTGGTAACACTTGGCTTGTCTTCAAACCGTGAATCCCAAATCCCAGTTTCATCCTGGTTTGAAGGTGAACAACAGTTTGCACAAACCATAGTTTGTTAACTTTGGATGAAACAGCAAATTATGGTTTACCACAAACTAGAAGCAAAAACTTCTAATTGCTTCCCTTCTCACTCAAGGGAAGCGGATGTTCATCACTGCTTTATTATCCTAAAAGTTCAGCTATGGTTTCTTGTCACACCTGCTCCCAGAGCCACCCAACTGCTCTCCCTGACCAACCTTTCTTGGAACTGCTTAGAGGGGATCAGCCCTGCCCGAAGATTCGTGTCACCCACACGCTTGGCCTGCCACCATGTTGGGTCATCCTGGCTCACCACCTCCAAGATGTGCCTTCTCTGAAATGGCAGCCCAGCCTCCTGGCATGGGATAGCTTTATCCTCTTTCGGGTTATAGGAGAAGAGGGCTCTCATGAACACCTGGTAATGAAAGAATGACTATTATGGCCAGAGCTGTGGGTTTCCTGCAGTTCCACGCAAGTACAGAAAAAACATAAAATTTTATAAAGTCTGCAGAATTCATCATTCTCAATGGCATGTCATCATGAGCCTCAGGAATATGAACATAAATTACAAATAAAATGAATAGAAAGTCAATGGTTCTCAAAATGGTAGAGCGGAGGGGGAGGGACATATATTAGCATTGGGCCAAACTGGCCTCTCACATTTGTCAGCCCCATTCACAAGCAGCAAATTGGAGGAGCCACTTCAATTACTTAAGATTATAAATAAATAAGAGTATTTTGGGGGGTGGGGCCCAAAACAGTTCAAGCGTTTTTAGGTGGGAGGGGCGCTTACCATGGTGAGGATGGTGGCTTCCTTCCCCTGCCACTTATACATCAAGATGGTGAACCTGTGGGTCTCCAGATGTTGCTGGACTACAATTCCTAACATCCCTAACCACTGGCTGTGCTGGCTGGGGCTGATGGGAGTTGGAGTCCATCAGCATCAGGAGGGCCAAAGGTTCCACGTTCCTGTTCTACATTTTTTTTTAAAAAAAGTGTTTGTTTTGGCAACAGTTGCTTTTTTAACTGTTTTTTTTTAAACTGCAATCTATAACAACTAGCTAATGTAATGCTAGTGTCATTCCAGGAGAATTCTGGGGGTGGACAGGGGGTGGACAGGGGGCTGTTGTTTTTAAGCAGTTAAAAAAAAAGAAAACCACTGCCGACATTACCAGCAGCATTTTTTAAACTGTGAAAAGAGAAAGGGGGAGGGGAACTGCCACTGCCACTATTGCAGTTCCCCCATACACCCAAAACACCATCTAAAACATTTTGGTCCACACATGCCCCTGAGCCCTTTCAAACCATACTGGCACGTATACACACACGCCTGCCAGTTCAAACCATTTTTGACCCCACATACCCAGAGACTGTGTCCCTCTTATGTGGAGAACATGACCTTAGAAATCCCGACAAACCACTGATTTCAGGGGAAAGGTCAACAGAGCCCACCCACGCTGTGGGATAAGCCATAAGCTCTTCAAAAATACAATGAAAATGGTTCTCTTGGGCTGGATTACAAGCAGGCCTGTTTAAGTCTTTTGAAAACATGCAAGCAAAGGGCTCGGTTGCATCCTCAAGACAATCTAGCCCTATTTGCTTATTAGCCCGCTCACACATCCAGTGAACATGCGAGGGCATTAATGAGCAAAGAGGCCTTCTGTTATGGAGTCAATTGCCTCCTCAACCTCCTCCAGGCCAGCCCAAGGCATGTTGCCATCTGACATTCCATGTTCAGAAGCCAAATGAGATCTGCATCTGCTCCAACTATTTTGGGGGGGGGGCTGCTGCCTTCCTCTGCATAGAGGTAGCGCTGGCCCTGACTTCCTCCCTCCCTGGGCAACAGCAACTCTGATTTCAGACAAGAGTCTTTCCCAGCCCTACCTGGAGATGCTGGGGACTGAACCTGGGACCTTCTGTGTGCAAAGCAGAGGCTCTGCCACTGCTGCTATTACAATTTATTACAACTTTTTGGCCCCAAGACAGTCCCCACCCAAATGCTTACCCTCTTGACCTGAAAACTGGTTTCCAACCTGCTGAACTGCCATGACTCCCTTCTTGGAACTCCCAAGAAGCCATCACAGTTAAAACTATCCGTTCATGTTCACAGTGTAAGCGCAGCTCTGAACTGAGAGCTGTGGGGATTCTCCATGGAGCCAAAGGGAAGATCCATGTATTAACAAGCCAAAAGCACTGTACAATCATTTGCCTGGATGCCCTTATCAGGGAGAGTGGGATTGCAACCACTGCCTCCCCTCTACACACACATTCAGCAGAAGGTCTGGAAGAACCCATGCACTAATCAACAGCCCACGATGAGTGTTGATCTCCCCAATTAAAGAGTCCACAATTTTGGTGATGGAAGCTATGAACATAGGCCCTTTCAGACCTTCCACCAAACACATCTACATGGGGTGGGGCCACAAGCCCGTTCCCCCCCAAAACATGTATTCAGAAAACTATCTGAACAGGCCCAGCGTGCTTTCTTACTGCCAGGAAGATCTCTTACCTTGCTGTCCTTCAGGCAATCTTCTTCTTTGATGGCTGGAATTATTTTCAGTGTTATCGACCCCTGGGACTGAGCCTAAAAGAAAAGAACTTTTTTAATACAAAAAGCCAGACTATGTCTGTATTGTAAACACTGTTTAGGTCAGTTTGGTGCTTGATACACAGCGCCAAAGAAAGCTGACTCATACAGAGTCACCCCAACTGGCTCAGTACTATCAGCACCAACCAGCGTTGTCTCTCAAAGATTTCAGCCACAAACCTTTCCCAGTTCTTCCTGGAGATGCCAGGGATTGAGCCTGAGATCTTCAGTGTGCAAAACATGTGTGCTACCACTAAAAGACAGCCCTTTCCTGAAAGCGTAATATCCCCGCTTTCCTGAAAGCGTAATATCCCTGCTTTTCTAGATTGCATGTTGCTTTGCTCAGCGGATTGAAGGAAGATGTGTCAGAGACATTCCTTTCTACAGAAATCTTTAGAAAAAAGTAAAAGATGTGTGCAAAAGCTGAATGCTAAGGTGCCAAGTACAGCCATATTTTTTAAGGGAGGGAGAAAATGGAAATGGACTGCCTTCAAGTCAATCCTGACTTATGGCAACCCTATGAATAGGGTTTTCATGGTAAGTGGTATTCAGAGGTGGTTTACCATTGCCTTCCTGTGAGGCTGAGAGGCAGTGACTGGCCCAATGTCACCCAGTGAGCTTCATGGCTATGTGGGGATTTGGACCCTGGTCTCCCACATCATAGTCCAACACTCTAACCACTATGCCACACTGGCGGTGGAATTACAAATCAGTGTGGCACAGTGGGTAGAAGGCTGAACTGTACAGGTGAGTCTCAGGTTCAAACTCTCTCCTTTGACATGAAGTTAACTAGAAGCCTTGAACCAGTCACTCTTTAATCCAGCTAGGCTCCCTCTCAAGGTTAGAGAATATAAAGGGATACACCCATGTACAACACTCTCAGCTCCTTGGAGGAAAGGCAATGTGATAGACAAGTTAAATGGCATTTGTCCTATCATCCCACAGCTCAAAAAGATGGAGCTGTGTGGTCTGACAACCACACTACCCCAACTCAGTAATCCTATCCAATTTTATTTCAATTGATTCTGTGCCCCGCCTGCTTTCAGAGTTGATCTTCACCTTTGCAAGCACAACACCTATGATTACATTTGGCTGGGGTTATTTTGGTCATCCTTTGCCTACCATGAGATTCAAATGCTGGGCTGGGTATAAACTGTAACTTCGTTCTGCAATCTGCATCCTGAAATTTTCCCCTTTGGAGTGGGAGGCTGCAGCTGATCGGTTTACACTTTGCAGAATGCACCTCCCGGTACAGCTTGAATAGATTCTTGTCCAAAGCCCTGGAGAGGGACTGCCAGTCAGTGTAGACAATACTGAGCTAGACAGACCAATGCTATCGCATCTTCCTAACTCTGCACAGGCTCAGAATTTGGTAATGGTTGCAAGAAACAGCACCTTGACAATCTTAGCTTTACTGTTGTTTGTCAAAAGCATACTCTTCTCATGACTTTAAAAAGTCTGCCAATGGAATTGCAATGGGCAAGGGAAGAAGATGGAGACAAAACAAGATTTTGTGTGATCAGAGCTAGCTCATTATAGAGGATTAATGGCAACTAGCCACAATGGCTATGTTCTCCCTTCTCTGTATGCCTCTGAATACCAGTTGCTGGGAATCACAAGTGGGGAGAGTGTTATTATATTCAGGTCCTTCTTGTGGGCATCCGGCTGGCCACTGCGAGAACACGATGATGGACCAGATGGGCCTTTTGGCCTGTTCTAGTATGGCTTTTCTGTTCCTATGACCCTCATTACTAACAAATGCAGTGGGTAAAAACAATATGCCAAAAAATCTAATCTACAGTATGCAGATTTCCTTAATTTGCACAATTTCCAGGTTACAAAAACCAGCACTTGACACAGAATTCAGTGTTTTTTGCAGAGAAACACATCCCTTGTCAAAGGATGTCGGCGTTTTCAGGGTTGGCTGTTATATTCTGAAAGGCAACAGCTATTTTTCATGGGCTGCTTTTGTCCCTGGAGGAGCTGTTTTGCCTGTTTAATCTTGAAGTATTAAAAGTACAAAAATGCATTTTGCATGCACCATATTGCCAGAGTCTGCTAAAAGGAGACCCTGCCACTAGCTTTGAAAGAGAGAACCATGGGAGGGCCTCTTTGTAACCTGAAGCTCTTCAGCAAAGCTTAAACAATTCTTAAGTGCTTGAATGAGAATCCTGAAAGTTCTGGGTTCCTTTGTTCCAGTAGGGAGCAAAAGGCATTCTCCCCTTGGGCTGAATGAGAGTTCTGGATAACTAGGATCTCTTTCCTTCAACACTTTGAACATTAATTGACCCATTGAGAAGTATTCTTCCACTTTCTGCCTTGTTTCCAAGCAGAAAAAGATGAAAGGATGTTACCCTTCACATTATGGCACTTAGCTCATTTTCGTACTCATTCAAGTGGCCAGCATTCAGAGGACCTCTTTATGTCACACTGCAAACCATCACCTATGTTATTAACCACATATTAGGGCATGCCACATCACAGAATAATAAATTAGAACTGAAACATTATAGCACAATCTTATGCACGTTATTAACTCAGAAAGAAATTCAAATGAGTACAGAACTGCCATTTTAATTCAGCACCAGTCAATTAATCAAATTTTGCTAAAAAGAGAAAAGAAACTGACTAGATTAATTAAAATTAATTTGGGCAGCATCATATATATATATGAAATGGAAATGGACTGCCTTCAAGTTGAACCCGACTTATGGCTGCCCTATGAATAGGGTTTTCATGGTAAGCGGTATTCAGAGGGGGTTTACCGTTGCCTCCCTCTGAGGCTAGTCCTCCCCAGCTGGCTAGGGCCCGCTCAGCTTGCCATAGCTGCACAAGCCAGCCCATTCCTTGTCCGTAACTGCCAGCTGGGGGGCAACTGTGCTAAATAAGAACATAAGAACATAAGAAGAGCCTGCTGGATCAGGCCAGTGGCCCATCTAGTCCAGCATCCTGTTCTCACAATGGCCTACCAGGTGCCTGGGGGAAGCCCGCAAGCAGGACCCGAGTGCAAGAACACTCTCCCCTCCTGAGGCTTCTGGCAACTGGTTTTCAGAAGCATGCTGCCTCTGACTAGGGTGGCACAGCACAGCCATCATGGCTAGTAGCCATTGATAGCCCTGTCCTCCATGAATTGGTCTAATCTTCTTTTAAAGCCATCCAAGCTGGTGGCCATTACTGCATCTTGTGGAAGCAAATTCCATAGTTTAACTATGCGCTGAGTAAAGAAGTACTTCCTTTTGTCTGTCCTGAATCTTCCAACATTCAGCTTCTTTGAATGTCCACGAGTTCTAGTATTATGAGAGAGGGAGAAGAACTTTTCTCTATCCACTTTCTCAATGCCATGCATAATTTTATACACTTCTATCATGTCTCCTCTGACCCGCCTTTTCTCTAAACTAAAAAGCCCCAAATGCTGCAACCTTTCCTCGTAAGGGAGTCGCTCCATCCCCTTGATCATTCTGGTTGCCCTCTTCTGAACCTTTTCCAACTCTATAATATCCATTCTGAGATGAGGCGACCAGAACTGTACACAGTATTCCAAATGCGGCCGCACCATAGATTTATACAATGGCATTATGATATCGGCTGTTTTATTTTCAATACCTTTCCTAATTATTGCTAGCATGGAATTTGCCTTTTTCACAGCTGCCGCACACTGGGTCGACATTTTCATCGTGCTGTCCACCACAACCCCGAGGTCTCTCTCCTGGTCGGTCACTGCCAGTTCAGACCCCATGAGCGTATATGTGAAATTAAGATTTTTTGCTCCAATATGCATAATTTTACACTTGTTTATACTGAATTGCATTTGCCATTTTTCCGCCTATTCACTCAGTTTGGAGAGATCTTTTTGGAGCTCTTCGCAATCCCTTTTTGTTTTAACAACCCTGAACAATTTAGTGTCGTCAGCAAACTTGGCCACTTCACTGCTCACTCCTAATTCTAGGTCATTAATGAACAAGTTGAAAAGTACAGGTCCCAATACCGATCCTTGAGGGACTCCACTTTCTACAGCCCTCCATTGGGAGAACTGTCCGTTTATTCCTACTCTCTGCTTTCTGCTTCTTAACCAATTCCTTATCCACAAGAGGACCTCTCCTCTTATTCCATGACTGCTAAGCTTCCTCAGAAGCCTTTGGTGAGGTACCTTGTCAAACGCTTTTTGAAAGTCTAAGTACACTATGTCCACTGGATCACCTCTATCTATATGCTTGTTGACACTCTCAAAGAATTCTAATAGGTTACTGAATTTTTATAGGTTACAATAAAAATTGTAGATGGCAAGCCCCATCTTGCAGAAAGAAGGCTTTCTTCTGCGCCTTCCCACACCCCCACTGAGATTTTGCCATTCTATAATTTTGCTTGCTGATTGACTTACGGTATTTTATCATACTCTACTCCATATTTGTTGTTTTAATATGCTGTTCAACATTTGAGGGGGGCTGTCTTTGGGCCAAAAAGATTGTAATAAATTGCAATAGCAGCAATGGCAGAGCATCTGCTTTGCACGCAGAAGATCCCAGGTTCAATCCCCGGCATCTCCAGGTAGGGCTGGGAAAGACTCCTGCCTGAAATCCTGAAGAGTTGTGCTGCCCAGGGAGGATACTTTGGGGATTGGGAGACAAGAGAAGAATTTCAGAGTGTTAAAAGCTTTGAAGCGGGCTTTTCCAAGTCTGGATCAAGAGAACTTTGCTGGCATCCATATTCTCAATAGATGAAGCTTCCTTATAATGAATCAAACCACTGGTTCACCTCCTCAGAACTGTCTACTTCAGGGATGGGACAATGCAGCTCTTCAGACAAAACTGGACTAGACGTTCCAGTCATCCCTGACCAGTGACCAAGCTAGCTGGAGCTGATGGGTGCTGGAGTCCAACAACATATGGAGGACTGCAGGTTCCTATCCCTGATCCACTCTGGCAGAATCTCTCACACAGCAAATCTTTCTAGCCCTGTTTCCGGAGATTTCAAGCCGTTTTAGCTGGAGATGCCAAGGATTAGATCTGAGAAAGCATGACCTCTACCACTGATCTGAGTGTCCTCTCCTAATTGTTTGCAGTTTGCAGCATGAGACTGCCCTGACCCCAGCTCCCTGTGCCATCTATTTGAGAAAACTCACTTCAGAAATAAAATTTCATTATGATGTTCTCCAGAACATTTTGCTTTTCTTTCTTTCTTTTTTGTAAGGGGTGCTTTTCCTGGTTTCCGTAAAATGAAAAAAAAGGAAAAAATACTGATGATTCCTTGGCTACTCCACCATCTCCCTAGGCCAACTTTTCTAGTGCTTGCTTAGTTCTGAAGAGACATTTCAGTGGTAATTACAGCAACATCAACAACTGTGTTCTGGATGAGGGTTGCTTTTTCAGTTCCCTGCGTAGGAGTCACTGGGCACGTCATCTCCTCTTTGGCACGGAAGAAGTGTGCCTCGTGACGATATAATTAATGCTGTGCCAGAGCTGGCATGTTAAGTGGGTCTCTGCACCACCAGAATGACAGGAGAGTCATGTTCCCAACTAAAAGACTCTTCTGGAGATGAACATCTTCTTAGTAATAGCATTTGACATCACTGAGATAGGTGGACCCTTTCAGAGATTGTCCTCCTACAAGTACTGAGGAAGGGCCATAGCACTTGTAACACTCTCTTAAAACTGGTGCCATCTGATGAAGCCAAAGGGTGGAAGATTCATGATGACAGACCAAAGGAAGCACTTCTTCACATAGCGAAGGGATGGGGAACCTGTGGCCCTCCAGCTCTTGTTGGATTACAGCTCCCATCAGTCCAGACAGCATGGCCAACTGGCAGAGAAGATGGGAGTTGTAGTCCGGGACCATACGGATGACCACAGGTTCCCCATTCCTAACACAGCGCATAGTGAAGTCATGATGCACACAGTGAAACCATGATGTGGCTACTGGCCACAACGGCGGTGTACTACCACCAGCATCGGAAACAATGGGCTTCTAAATTCCAGTTGCTAGGGAGTAGAAGTGGGGAGAATGCAGCTGTGCTCATGTCTTGCTAGTGAGCTTCACATAAGCATCTGGTTGGCTATCCCAGCAGGGCTCTTCTCCATGGTAAAGCAGGTGCCACACATGCCAAAAATCCCAAATTCAATCCCTGGCATTTCCAGACAGGGTTGGGAAAAGATTCCCATCTGGCATCTTGGAAAGCCGCTGGCCAGTCACCATAGATGGTCCAATGGTCCGACCAAGTACAAGACAACTTGCATTGTTCCTGGTGATCTTAAACTTATATACTGCAGGAGACATACTGGGTGCTGCACTGAACACGTGTGTCTACATGGTCCCACGGGGTGGGGGGTGGAGATTCAGGTGGCAGTGGAACATATAAGAACATAGTAAGACTATTTGTTCATCTAACCTAATATGGTCTGCTCTGGCTGGCAGCAACTTACTAGGGTCTCAGGCAAAGGCTCTTACTCATCACACATCCTTTTAGCTAGAGATGCTCAGGATTAAACCTCGGACCTTCTACATGCATTGCAGGTGTTCTGCCATTGAACAATGGTCCCTTCCCATCCAAAGAATTTGAGGGCCACACAAGATGTGTCATGAACTGCATGTAAGCAATTACCATGCAGCTTAAAAACAAAATTAAATAGCCGCTAGGAAGAGGCAATCAGGACCATGGGGGATAGGAAGGGGAGGTTAACCTTTCCTTTGCAACAAAACACTCCACCATCAAGCTGTTATTGGCCCATACTATTGGCACCAATGGAAACTTCCCATTCTGGGACTAAGAGTAGCATGGAGAGGGCATTTTCAGTGGGACAACAGTGGGAGGCAGAAGGGTTAACCTCACCCATCGCTATGTTCCTGATCCTACCACTACCCATAGCAGCTGTTTAACAATATCAACATTAATTTGTTTGGACACTACGACTGCAGAGCCTAGTCTGAGTCATTAAACCAAGTGTGGGGGGCCACATGTGGCCCACCAGTCCTCCCCATCTGGTCCCTGAGGCCATTTTCCCTAAACCAGGTGTGGAGAACCTTTGGCCCTCCAGATCCGCCCCGGCAAGCATGGCTAATGGCCAGGGGTGATGGGAGTTGTAGTTCAGCAACATCTGGAGGGCCAAATTTCCTCCACATCTGCCCTAAACCATGTCCACCTACCCTCCCACATGTCATATGTGATGTCAGGTGCAGGTCAGGTACCAGCATGGCTACAAAAGAACAACTGGAAACTTAAAGCGAGCTCCTGATTGCTCCTTGGCTGGAGCAAGGCATGTTTCCCCCTCTCCGCCGCCCATCAGCTAACTGGCAGTGGCAGTGTGCCTTGCTCCGACAGCACCAAACACTTTCCATTGAAACCACTGCTAAAACGGAGCCGTCCCCTTCTGTTTAAGTAGCAGTTTTCAATGCAAAGCTTATGCAAACAAGAAAATGGAAGAGGCTCAACAAACAGGGAGTTGTTTCTGACACAGGCAACAGCTTAGCAGGAAGAGGAGAATAGGACAGCCTATCAAGAGATGAGCTTATACAGAAACAGAGGGAAGCGATAAGGGGAACTGGGGGGGGAGTAAAGGGACCCTTTTCTCCATATTCTACACATGGGGGCCAAAGCAGACACAGTGTGTGAGACCCATCACCGGAACTTGCTACCACAAGTTGGTGACGGCCACCGACTTAGATGGCTTTAAGAGCAGATTAGACAAATTCATGGAGAATAAGGTTCTCTATCCATTGTCTCAAGGATCAGAGGAAGTGTGCCTCCAAATATTAGTTGTTGGGGAACACAAGTGGGAGAGGGATGCTGCACTCGCACCCTGCTTGTGGGCTTCCTGTGGGCATCTACTTGCTAGACTAGATAGGCCATTGGAGTAGATGATGGACTAGATAAGCCACTGGCCTGATCCAGCAGGGCTCCCCTTAAATTCTTGTGATCAGCCAGTCTCTCTTTTCTTTAGTGAAATGCAGCCAGTAAGGGAGAGGGGATTTTTAATCAAAGTTCTGATGATTGGGAAGTAACTGTCCCGTCCCCCCCCCCATACCATGACATTTCCCTGTTGGAGAATCTCCTCACCACCAGCTGCTATAACGCATGGGGATGGGGATGGGTTCACGGAGGAAGTCAAAAGTAAAACCAGGAAAATGGAACAGGGGGAAGGGTTAAATGCCGCTCCCCAGCACCACGGCTTCAATCCAGATTGCCTTCCTGCCCCTCCCACAACTACCTCTGAAAGAAAAAGACATCAGGAAATGTGACACAGACGTGCCGCAACAGGTCTGCTTTGTCCCTCCCACAGCGGAGTTGGGTCTGTCTGGAATATGTTGGAGAATTGGGATTGGGGAGGGCGGCATGCCTGGGGGGGTCTGTCATGCCTGGGGGGTCCATCCTACTTTGCAGGAGGACATTAGTCTGGCCCTGCGATTTTAACAATTTACCAGGCACACATTAGAACAAGAGTAGGCAAAGTGCCAGCTTATTCCTGTGTTCAAAAAGCACGTGTGAATGCACTTTTAGTAACATCTGCAAGGATTTTTTTAAAAACAAATGCAAACTGCTGCCTGTTGCAACGCATTTTTTTTAAAAAAAAATGTTAAAATTGATCAATCGTATCATGTTTTAGCCAATTAACTTGATTAAATTTGTATATGGGTAAAACAACATTTCTGAAGGAAGAAGCATATTTTCTTTGTTTTTAGAGGAGTCACACATTGTGTCCTAGCTGGTGGTGTCTTAGAAGATCTATTCCATCCTATGAAAGAGAGAGAGAGAAGAGTGCAGATGCCTCTTTTAAGATGGGTCTCGCCACCCACAGTTTTTTACACATACTTGCATTATTAGTAATTAAATTGTGCATTGTTAGTAATTAAATCATCACCTTTTTTTAAAAAAAGAAAGACATACTGCCTAAAACTTAATCATGTACTGTTATTAAATATAGTTTTTTAAAAAAAATCTACTGCCCCAATTATCAGTAACTTTTTAGTTAGTTAAACCAGTTTATTGATTAATAGAGCAGTCCTATGCATGTCTATTCAGAAAAGTCCCACCGAGGACCTACAGTGCAAGCCTAACCATATCTACTCAGAAATCCTAGTGGTTTGCAACCTCACTCCCTTAGGCTGCAATCTTGCATGTACACACTTACTTAGGAGTAAGTTGCATTGAACTCAATGGGGCATTCATGAATCGGATTACACTGTAAATATTGCAGCCCTAATAAAATAGGAAACAAAGCATGGAAAATGCAAAACAAACCAAAATCTGACTAATTTCTTCTGGTCGTTTGTGAAGCACGGCAACCCCATTGACTTCCCGCAGCTCATCTCCTACATGAACAAGACCTATAAGGAAGAGGAAACATTATTAAAAGGTTACTATCCCTTCTAAGATGTGAAACACTCCACAAGTTGTCTGCAAAAACACCCAAAGGCTCACAGCAGAGAACAAAGCCAGAGAATTCCACCAATGCCTATTCCCAAGCCTCTGAGCAGAATGAACAGAATAGAAAACCAAAGCAAAACCTTCCACGTTCTTCCAAATTCAATTAAAAGTATAACATGATGTATCCCCAGTCAGCCATGAAGCTCATTGGGTAACCTTGGGCCAATCACTGGACTAGCCTGGACAGTCATTTGAGGCTTCATAAACCATGGTTTATGATGCCACGAACGAGTACTGGGGCTGAGCATTCCTCCCACCCCTGCCCCTCCTCCTGTCACATCAAGGAAGGAAAAGACAGTGCAAGGGGTGAGCAAAAGTCCTTTGTGGGGAGACCTTTGGAAAGTAACAACTCCCATAATCCAGTGCAACCCACCACACTGTTAACACACTTCAGGGAGGAGCATGCTTAGGGGCTATTTGGAAGGTGTATCTTTCAGAGCTCTCAGACTGGCTCAGGAAACATTTTCTGGTTTCCCTGAATGAAAAAGAAAAAATCCCGAGCCAATCTAAGCAGGGCTTGTCCTCTCTAGCTTCAACACAGAGAAAAGAAAGACTCATTATGGAAAGAACGTACCACTACGGTCAGCTGCCCCTCCCCTCATGATCCGCGCCACAATCACGGCTCCTGTGTGCTCATCCCGTCTGATTGTTGCACCCTTGAATGAAAAGACAGATATCCATCAGAGCAGCACTGCTGGTTGAAACTGGAAGCCCATCTTATGCAGCATCTGGCTCCACACAGTTGCCAAACACATGCCTCTGGGAAGGCTACAAGCAGGGCGCTAACAGCCCCACCTACCCCTCCTCCCACCATGCATCTCCCAGCAACTAGTACTGAGTGACGTACCACCTCTGGAAGTTCCATTTACCTATCCTGGCTAATAGTCATTGATAGATCTGTCTGCCACAAATTTATCTGATTTCTCCTTTCAAAGCTATTTAAGGAAGCAGTCATCACCATTATCTCATGGAACTGAATTCTGGGAATTCTGTGTTGTCTTCTTTGGTCTCTCCTGCATCTTATGCCAGTCTGGGGTACCCTGTGTCCTCATATTATGAGAAAGGGAAGAGGGAATTCTTCTCACTTCCAGATCTTTCCTCTGCTTCTTCACACTGGCAAAACTCACTGCACTCACAACTCCACATCTGCAAGCCCACAGCATTTGCCTGAAGATGCTCTTGTCCATCTCCACACTTAGAAGCACAAAGAAAACCTAGGGTTTCTCCCTCTCCCATAATACTAGGATGGGCTCACCTCAGGGCCAACCTCAGCATTAGGTAGAGTGAGGCGGATGCCTCAGATGGCAGATGGCAGGGAAGAGAAGGGCCATCAGTCTAGCTGACTGCATAGAATTGGCAGGGGAGGGGGGACAACAAAATGATTTGTACCTGCCCTGTTGGAGTCAGTTCAAGACACAGAGGGGGAATTTTTTTTAAAAGTACTTCTGCACACAACGTATAATTAATGTATGGGATTCACTACCACTAAATGCAGCAATGGCCACCAACTGAGATGGCTTTAAAATGAGATTAGACAAATTCAAGGAGGACCGGTCCATCAATGACCCTTCGCCATGAGAACTAAACAGAAACTCCATGTTCAGAAGCACATGGGGAGCGATGTGATGTTCCACGCTTGTACATTAAAATGTTGTATGCATTTGTGTTATGTTATATATGGTGAGTTTCTATATTAGAATGATTAAGGTAAGCGGTGAGTGTTGAGAGGAGGGAATGAGTGAGATTGTTGGTGTAGGCTGGTTTGTGATTGGTTGAGTGAATGGATTTTGAGAGTTTGTATCTGAGTGTTTGCCAGTTGAACAGCAGATATGGCTTGACTTGTGGAGGGAGAGGGTTGTGTTGTGAGCAGAGAGGAAGGACATTTATTTGTAACTACATGCAGAAGAACCTGAACACAAAGTATTCTTGTTTATCTCCAAATCCATTATTTAATAAATCACTTTGGTTCAAAACATGTCTGGTTATTGGCCAGCTACTATAATACATATAAGGATTGGTAAAAAATATATAAACAAGGGCTGTGAAACAGTATCAAACAGTGGCAGCAAAATTACCTCAGAGTTACAGTAACAGGTTAGGGAAGCAAACCCACAGCTGTGATCTTAAGAAGGGATACAAAGAGGCACAGAGAGGCAAGGCTTGCCTGAAAACCTGGTAGATGTGGCAAGGGCTGATGAAATAAAGCAGCACTGCTATATAAAAGTGTATCTGGAGGAAAAAATAAATAACGTGTCCATCATCTACAACAGATTAAGTGGTGGTGATTGAGGGGAAGCATGACAAGCGACAGTAGGGTAGCACTATTGCCCCCATGCCCTGCGTAACGGTTCTTGGAAGGATCTGGTTGTCCTCTGTGGGAAGCCAACTGCTGGCTCAGATGGACATTTCTTCTGATCCGGCAGGGTCCTTCTTACATTCTCACAAGCCTTTTTGCTGCCTGTGACAAAGACTGTGTCTTACATACATACCAAAGGCTCTTTATTCTTCACCAGGCGAACTATTTTCACAGATTCCTCATCAAAATCTTCATCGATATTGTCCGGCAAAGGAGGGAGGACAGGGTCAAAATTCTTCTGGGCAACAGTATCATGGACAACAAGCATCGCCTTAGGGTCGTGGGAGAAAGGAAAGAGCAACAGGGCTTTAAAAGTCCAAGCAAGACACATCAGTTAACTGGAGCTTGAAATAGAAACGGAATTGAATGGGTAAAACACATTTACATTTCTATCTCACCTTTACTCCACTCAAGGTGGTGTTACATCATGGTTTTCCCCCTCCCAATTTTATCCTCTCAACAACCCTGTGAGGAAGTTAGGCTGAGAGACAGCGACTGGCCTAAGGTGACGTAGGGAACTTCATGACTGAGCAGGGATTTGAACCCTGCTCTCCCTGGTTCTTATCCAACACTCTAACAACTATACCACACTGTCTCTCCATGAAAGCAACAACAGAGTGAAAATAGACTAACCAGAGCTATCTCCATTTCTACACAGGCACCAGGTATGTCGTGATTAGAAATGGCTGGATCATTCAATTTCCAGTATGTATCACTTTCACATGTGCTCACTCCTCCCTTCCATTTCCATGTTAAATCCACAATTTTAAAAAGTCCTGCATTTAAACACATATTTAAATAGTGTTTTTGAATAATTTTCTCACTAAGTATGTATTTCTAAATGTATTTTCTCTCAAACTTTTAAATGTGTTTTGATACCTGTTTTGTGCATTGCAAAATTTGGAGCAATGCAAGATCCAAAGGATAAGTATGTTCTTATCCACAAATTACCCCAGGAGATGCAGACTGGGTCACTGCAGATCATATCAGAATTCAAAAGATCCAATTTCTCAAGCATCACTAGCAAAGACTCACATGGCATCATGTGTGAGTGTGGTGTAGTGGCTAGAGTGTTGGACTCAGGACTGGAAAAACCAAGGTTCAAATCCCCACTTGACCATAAAGCTCACTGGGTAACCTTGGCCCTGGCACCATTTGTCAGCCTAACTTACCTCACAGGGTTGTTGAGAAGATAAAATGGGGAGAGGGAGAACCATGTATGTTACCTCAAGCTCCTTGGAGGAAAGGTGGGATAGAAATGTAATAAATAAATAGAGTACTTCTCCTGTACTCTGATTGCAGCAGAGGGGAAAGGGGCACAGTTCAGCCTCCCTTTCCCCCTGAATATACCCTTTGTGTATAAATACGATCTGGCAGTACTAGTTTTCTTTCTTGGGGGAAGAGGTTTCACTTGAAAGATTAAAGCTGCATTCAGACAGTACTTTATTCCATTTTCCTGGTGTTTACTTCCCGGTTAATCTTCACATTTTATGTGATCTTTCACACAACATAAAAGCCACTTCTGGAAACCTAGCAGAATCAAGTGAAAGTTGAGCACTCATTTCTATGTTAACTGCTTCCAGAAAAAAAATCCATCTGCAATCCCGCTAATCTGAAAAAATTGCAGGAGTTTGGTGTTTCATTCTTCCTGCAGTTTTCTTGGGATCATACCACCATGGCTCACGTAATGAAATTTTGGGCGGTATACCAGCCTGCAGAAGTGCACATGTGCATAAAGGGTGGGGAGGGGACATGTCTGACACCCACTCTCGTTATGTCACACCACGCCTGTAGGTATGAATGAAATTTAGCGCAACATGGCAATATATTGATGAAAAAAACACGGTTCCATAACATAACAGGTAGTGCAGTGTGAAAGGAACATCAGAAATCGGGACAGAAGCACAACGATTATAAAGGAAAAATAACTCAATAAACCTCATGTTGGAATGCAGCCTAAATCTGGTACTGGGGGCACCGCGCACTCCACTTGAAAAGCTTCTCCCATTACTGACCCTGCTTCAAGTAATGAAATGAGAGTTTCATTTCAGTTACTTGCATTTCAACATTTCTATTCCTCAGTTTGCTTTCACAATTAAAACCCACAAAGACACAGTTTAAAACCACCCAGCCACAAAATCCAACCACAAAAAAAATATCAGTAGCACATTGCAAAACCGTCTTAACTAGCCAAGGAACAGCACCAAAACAATTCAAACAAACCTGCCCACCAATCATCCCAATCAGACCTTTTTTGAAACACAAATGCTCTTTTTTAATGTTCTTTATTTGAAAAGCTTAAAAGGTAAAACATCATTTATACACAAGAAAGAAAAAGAAAGCAAACTTAGGACATGGGGGAGGGGAAATGCACATGATCAGATGTTATCCTGGAATTTATTCTTCCAGAACATTTGTCTATTTTTTTATAAACTTGTCAATCTGTTTTTCCAAAATTGTCAAAAGTTTAAACCAATTGGAAATTGGAGGTACTGAAGATAATTTCCAAAATGCAGCTACAGAATTCCTGCTGTAAAGAGAATAACAATTCATTCTCAGCAAGTTGTTTTAATATATTCTTTAAAGAAATACAACACTGGATGATATCCACCTAAATCATACTCAAGGTAAATCTAATATTCATCTATTGATTTCAGTGGATCTGCTCCAAGCATGACTAACATTGGCTATCAATCCAGTATCTTTTTTCACTCTGTCAGCCAGTGTGGTATAATGGCTAGAGTGTTGGCTATGACCTGGGAGAACAGGGTTTGAATCTGCACTCAGCCATGAAACTCACTGGGTGACCTTGGGCCAGTCACTGCTTCTCAACCTAACCTATCTCACAGGGTTGTTGTAAGGATAAATGGAGAACCATATACACCGTTTTGAGCTCCTTGGAAGAAAGGTGGTAAATAAATGTAATAAATAAAATAATAATACATAATATTTTGCAATCCATCATATATCACTTGTTTAAGTTCAAGATGTTAGTCTAATATCTTTGTTTTACTGGGCATGTCCAGAATACATGTCAATAATCAAGTTTTACCTCAGGTCATCTCCAACAAGCATCTATCATAATCAGTAGTGTCATGACAAATTGAGACATGCAGGGTCCTTTCATGATAGCCACACTACACTCCCTCACAGCCATGCCACCTTTTCCACTTTCCATTATTTCACTTGCTCTCTCTTCCATCTTGCGAGTCCACACTCCATTACAAAAGATGTCCTTAGGAGCCAATGAAAGGGGAGGCTGTATGTTAGCTACTGAGAAGAGTCTTCTCAGTGGCTGACTCACCTCCTTTCACTCTGATTGGCTACGATCAGCATGAAAGGACAAGGACTTTTTCTGATGGCTAACATGCTCCCTTTTCATGATTGGCTCACACATAGGGACCTGGCTGGGACCCTGCTCCCAAAAAAGTCCTCAGTCTGCAATCCCCCGCAACACCGGATGACTTCATCCCTGATCACAATGTAATAAATACAAAAAGGTCTATGTGGAATTAGATACCATTGGCATCTGACTTTGAAAAAGCTGCCTCTCAGATCAGATGAAATCAAGGGGACACAAAAATGCTTTTGCCAGCTTTCTAAAACTACAAGCAAGAGCGCTCAGTGGTGAATTTCAGAGAGGGAGAGCCACAGCTGCAAAGGTCCTTTTCCTTGTTCTCACCAGCCTTATCTTTGTTGTCTGGGGTATGGGCAAAGCCTCATCTGATAAACTAAGTGTATAGAGAACATAGAGAAGAAGGTGCTCCCTAAGGTATCCTGGCCCCACACTTCTGGAACTTTGAAGTTTAAAATTAGTATTTTGAATTGGGGCCCAGAAACTGAATGCAGCCAGTCTCAGCTCCCAAATGAGAATACCTGCATGATATTCATATGTTTCTATTTTCAGATATACAACTAAGAAATATAATGTATGAAATGGCCCTTTGGCAAGCCACTGTCTCTCAATCCTGAGTTCTGATCAAGAACAACATCTGAGTAGCAGAAAGCTACACACGGACTCAGTTCAGATGTAATATGAAACCATAGTTTGTGCAAAAGTTTATGCTTCCAGACATACAACAGGTGAACCATTGGATAGAGATGCTGACCTGCTTTTGTTTTCCCATTTGCTCAGCACTCAGCTTTGTACATTCATCAGTTCACTCCTGTCCTCCATGCTTACAGTAGCCTACCGAGGCAGAACACTGGCTGTAACTGTGGTTTGCAGACCAGCTTCAAACCATGGTTTCAGATCCTGGTTGGTCAGCCCCAGACAAACCAGTTTGTGAGCAGGCTCACATTCAAACATAACACAAACCATGGTTTGTTTAGCTAAAACCAACAATAGTTTTCCATTGTCTGAAAGCAGCAACTGTCCACAGAGGCGATCCAAGGCGATCCATGTATACAGCATTCCATTTCTGAATGTAGCCCATTGACCCTATTGCACTACACTTGGTGCAGCACAATCACACATGGAAATTATTTCCATATTGGGATTGCAGAATCTGAGCCCCACCAACAGAAGGCAAAGCTGATATTTGTGATCATGTGTCACTTTTTCACATCAACCTTGGAGGTCATCTTCCTCGGACACACAATACGTTTGTGAGCAAGTGCAAGAGAGGAAACTCTGCTTCTTTTGATTTCTCTCTTCATTTCTCCCTTAAATTGTCTCCCCTAGCTTTTCTTGCATGCTTTATTAGATCAGCAATATCTCTAAAAAGAACATAATCTCTGCGCTCGCCTGGTATCATTAAATATTTCATACAATGGATCTGAACTGGCAGCCAGCCATAAAGCTGCAGCAGAGACTATATAGAGAAAGCATTTTTCCACACTTCAAAGGAGAAGTTGACTTCTGAGCAAGTAGATGTATATTGATGGTGGGGCAGGAGGGAACCAGCTAAGAGGAGCAGTACAGATGCACACACAATTTTTTTTAAAAAAACCTGAATGCTGGTCCTAGAAATCAGAAAGAAACTGAATCTCCAGTCAGCGCAATGCAAGTTTACACGATATTTACAGGGATGATCTTACTGAACAGCCTGTAGTGTCACCGGATCCAGCACTGCAAAGACTCCCTTCAGAGTCCTGTGCCCTGTTTAACTATTAATCATTATTTACGCAGCAACATCAGCAGGCAGAAAGCACAAAACACAGGTCCCCATCCCCAAAGACCTCTCAATGAACACTTCAACAGTCCTGGGGGAGGGAGAAGGCAATAGGGAAAGGGGAAAGCAACACGATTTAATACATACCTTTTAAGACTATTTGATAGCACAGTGCTATCTGCTCTGACTGGCAGCAGCTCTCCAGGGTCTCAGGCAGAGATATCTTCCACATCGCCAGCCACTTGATGTTATTTATTTTAGTTTAACTGGAGATGCCCTGGACTGAATCTGGGGTTTTCTGCATGAAGCGTGCAAAGCATATGCACTTCCACTAGGCTAAGATCCCTCCCCAAAGAGAGAGCCCAAGGTGCAGTAATGGGCAGAAATAACTCAGAATGTCTTGCGAGCAAACGCAGTTACACAGATGTGGGCTTTACATTACATTAAAATGCACACAAAGACACCTCACTGGCCATTTGAGACTAGGAAAATGCACTTCCAGTGGAGGCGATTGGGAATGGGGAATAAGCAGAGGCATGGGGGGGGGGGGCTTAATCCTTTCTCTGCCATCCATTTTCCCTCTCCAAAATGATCCCAAGCAGCTTCCTCCTTCCTTGGTTTCAGTGCTTGATTGTGAAGGTAAAAACATGCACATGATGTATTTCAGGCATCTGTTAACTCACACTTCTTTATTTTTTAGATGAACATAAAAATAGAGTTATATAATTACTCAAGCAGGATCTGCAACAAAATGTTGCAGTGTGGGGTTCTCCCATTACAGGATTCCAGCTACTCCATTCCCTACCCATCCCAGGGTTTCTATTACCCTCCCCAAACAAATCAGCCAGCATTCCAGGGCCACTGAGCACACTCAGCCCTCATTAGGCTATCTTGGGTGCTTCTTCCTGCTTGAGCCTTCTTCCCTTTGAAAAAAAATGTCTTGCACTTGCACTAACCTCGTGGCTCTCCCAAGCCTGCTAATACCACCCTCCTATGTGTGAGCATTGCCATTTTAGCTACATTAAGCAACAGCATTCACTACCTCAACACAAGATAGAAAGCAAGACATGATTTAGTATACAGCAGGTGTGGGGAATCTTTGGCTTCCAGATGTTGCTAAACTATAGTCCCCATCATCCTTGACCACTGGCCATGCTGGCTTGGGCTGATGGGAACTGTAGTCCAACATCATCTGGAAGGGCGAAAGGTCCCTCACTGGCATGAGAGCCCCGTTTAATGGTTTTGGACCAAAGAGGACAAAGAGGAGCAGACAGACTGGGACTTGAAGGAGGGCGTTCAGGTATGGTTGAGCTAGAACACTCCAGTGCTACTGACTGTGACACCTCCGCCCCCATAGATCTAATTTCTACTGAGGCACAGCCCGATCAGGAACTTGCTTCTTCACTTTCCCATCACCCCCTTCCGCGCTCACCCCGCCGTCACCGCCGCACACCCCTCCTCCTGAGGAGAAGGGCCTCCCTGAACAGTCCACAGTGCCCTTGCCTCAGATGTGTAGGCTGGTATGCCAGCAGGCTCAAAGGGTTCCCACTGTCCACTGAGGAGGAGCGCTCACATGCACGCATGATCCCGATCATGACACCTTTCTCACACAAGTGGAAGAAGACCACCCATCCTTACTGAAAGCTTGTAAGGGGGGGTGTCTAATTGCTGCGACAATGTCTTAATGCAGTGTAGTCAAGCCTAGCTTTACCTAGTAGAGATGCCAAATCCTGTGTAAATGGTAAGGTGATTCATGAAGCATTCTGAACTGAAATTTTCCATTAAACTAATAAAGAAAAGCACATCTTTGTGTTCGTGTCTGATTTCGACGGGTTTGGGCAGGACACCCACACCTGGCATATATACTCACAGATATTTTTCTACCACATCCCTCCCTCTCCTGGCAGTGGCAGCTGATGGCTCCATGTCAGTGGAGCAGTGGAATCCGCTCTGGGTTTTAGTCCGAACCTGTAGGTTTCAGCACCTTGGAGAACTCCTTGAAACTTCTTACTAAGCATGGAGCCACCAGTTGCCACTGACTCCCTGCCAGCCAGAGAAGAATTTATTGACTTACTAGGCATAATCTAAAATTCTATTTCTTTTACAAACAATCAGGGGGAGGAGAACCAGCTGATAAAAACATTTTCCCCCTGTGCTACCTGAGTTCCTATCTCATTCTACATCTATTATAGAGCTCTGCAATTTGAGGATCGTTTGAAAAGGATTGTCTTTATAGCTTATTGCACTCAGTCAAAGTTATTAAAACCCTGCTCTAAAAAAAACCCAGTTTGTTATATAGCTATTCAATACCTAAAAGGAAAGGAGAGCAAAAGACTTTCCTCCTGGAGTGGGAGAAGAAAGATCTCTTGCTACCAAGACGGAAGCAGCCATGTATATGATGCATTCAATGCTGCAGGACAAGAAGCAACAGGTTTCAATGAGTAGGCGGGCTTGATTAAATATTGGAGGGGATGGGAAACTGCAGCTCAGCAAGGCTTGGCTGGTTTCAGCACTACAACCATATTGTTATTGTTATTAGAAATAAAATAAACTAAAAATAATACAAATGAAATATCCTCTGCAAATGTGCAGTGTCTTTTTATGCTCACCAAGTAGCCACAACCATTCACCCCTCCCCACCACACATAAACACACCCAGAATTAGGAATAAATCATTAAAAGTATTTTTATCTCACTTTTCTACCGTACAAAATACCCAGGGCAGCTAATAAAACCAAACAAATCAACAGTAACATATGCTATTGAATATATTAAAAGAATAGCAATAAACCTGAAGCATTAAAAGTATCAAAAAATTAGCAAAATGTTATTAAAACTATGAGTAGCAACAAACTGATTGCAGCAGCAATAAACAGACAGCTAAATGACCATATTTCCAGATGCCTTTTTGGAACAGCCTTAGGGCCCCTCCTGACATCCTTTTTATTCTACATTCATGATGATTTGTGCTCATGATGGTATCAGGGCGGTTATACACAATCCCACCTTCCAGCATCCAACTGTCTCCGGGTGTACTTGCACCAATCAGTGCATGTCCCATTGCTTCCTGCTAAAATCCTGTGACTTTCATACCACCACCAGAGGGAGGGCGTTGTCCCGCTTTTGTTGCACTGTAGAGCAAGGGTGCCCTTCTGAATGGCAATAATGCGGTAACATATGGGAAGCATTGCAGAACAACTAACAAAGTGGAATGAAGTGTGGACGGACCAGTACAAATCCACCATTAATGCACTATGATTGCTTCAATGACATATTGCAGAATTCACCCACCTAAAATAAACCACCAGCTGGAAGAGCTGGAGGAACATGAATGGGCTTACCCACATGGCCACCTGCCCCACCTCACAGGGCAAGGGAACATGATATGTGCAGGCCTTCCAAGAGAAGGCTCACATCACAAGCAGGTAAGTGACCAGGGATCTGGCCTTTTCAGCTGTAGTGCCCTACCTCCCTAGGGAGGCTTGCTTGGCACTAAATCTGGTGCCCTTCCAATGCCAGGCAAAGACCATTTGATTTTTCCAGCAAAAATCCTCCTCTTGTCCCACAGTCTATGTGAGATTCTTAGTAGGTGGCCCCAGAGACAGAACACGTAAAGCCAAAACCAAGAGTCTATTGGCCTTGAAGGATAAGATTAGATTGAAAATAAATTGCTCATGAGCGAGCCAAGGATGATCATTCCACCAGGTGCAGGAGGGCAGATTAAAGCTGTTGCACTTACTGCATTTAGGATTTTAAAGGAACCACACCCAGGAAAGGGAGGGGAGTTTCAATGACAGACCAGGCACGTCTCAAAGAAACCAGCCACACACACACATATATACCCCTTTGACCTTCCTTCCTAGGCTCTCACTTTCTCCCAGCAAATGCCATCACATCTTGAACCCTACCCCACAAAAGAGGGAACCATTTTAGAATAGGGAAATGGTGGAAGGGGAAAGGGTAAGCATCCTCTCCACCTGGCTTCTTCACTCCTGACTGCCACCCCGGGAAGCAGTTTTTCCTGTACAAAATGGGCCACGGGCCCACAACCATTTATACACGTTTCTGTCCACAGAGTTCTCAGTCCTTTCAGTATTTAGGCCCCATGTGAGTTTTTTTAACCCTAGCCAAACTTTATTAATTTCTCTTAGGCTCTGTTTTGTAAACATTCTGCCCCTCACACATATACTCTAAGCAGTTACCCACAGCAAAACCTCAGCAAGCTCTTCTGAGTCTGCAGCGGGGAACTACCTAGGTGTAATTCTAGCCTGTTACACATAGCTGAGCAATGACAAATGATTAGAACTGATCAGGAAATGACCAAACACTGTTTCCAACTCCCACTCCTTTCTCAAACTACAGAACAGAGAACCTTTTTACCCTGAGATGTGGAGTTGACAGCAACTGCAGTAGTTCTTTTTCATCATTGTTCATTGGTGAAGTCTGCAATTCTTCCATTACCTTAAAAAAAACACAGGCAGACAAGAGAGAAATCCATCTATGCACAAGACAGGTGAGACAGCATCTTAGTTTTTGCTTGCATTTTCAGGTCAATGGTTTGCTAATCTTGGTATCATGCTCTGGAGAAGTGACATGTCAAAGATCACTTCTATGGCATATATAAATGCACTGCAAGGTATGCAAGACTGAGAAATGACACAAGAGCATAGAAAAGCTGTCTTATCCCAAATCAGATGCAAAAAACCCCCCTAAGTCATGAACCTATATATATACACACACAGACACACACACACAGACATATATATACACACACATATACACATACACACACACACACATATACACACAATGAAAGAAAACCATTAATAATTATCTCAGTGGTTAGAAGGAATACAAAGCAGCACAAGGCTAGATAGTACATAAGCTGTATAAAACAATGAAAGATGAATTTCAACAATAGAGTGAATATTTATAATAGTACAGTAAATGCTGGTTGATATTCTGGATTATGTTTCCATTTCATCTAGCTTGGTAGTGTCTATGCCAGGTTGGGAACCTGTGGCCCTCTGGATCTTGGGACTTATGCTGGTCTCACCTGAACCGGGATGAGGGGTTTACACTGTCATATCTCCAAATGAGCTGGAGTTGGGAACTCATGCTGGTATAGCCCCACCTAAGGTGGAGATCTGCTAGATCATAAGTCACCCAACCCAGTGGATCTTGGGTTTGGTTTGCTCCCAAAGGGTCAGGTAGTCTACGAATGATTTAGCACTGGGTTCCCCACAAACATGAGGTGGCCTATGGGCAAGAGGCGGGCCCCTTCTGGTCACCCTCCACTCCTGAGACAGATGGCTCTCTGCATATTAGAAGCTGGATGGAACAATTATAAGATTCCAGACCCAATAGGCACCATTTGCCAGAGGTGGAGATGACAAAGCATGTTGAGGTTAGGGCTCATTTATGCTCCTCTTACTGCTCACTCAGAGAGCAGGATGAACAGGTAGCAACAGCAGCACCAGAAGGCTTCAGGGATTGGTAGCGCGCCTCCTATCAGTGTGGGGGCCTTGGCAGGTGCCCGATGCGCCCAAACTCTGATGCCGGCCCTGATCACACTGTACGCACATGCTCTGATAAAAGGTGATGCCAACACTTACATCTTCAGCTAGAGCTGAGGCACTGTGAAGAACTGGGACTGGGCTCTGCCTTTCATAATGGCACAGCTTTTCGTGAATCTGTAACAGAAGATAGACACACACATGTACAAAATAACTGTTCAGGACTTATCATTTAAATGGGAGAGGGAGAGAAAAACTAGGCATTGAGAGTGCAGGGGCATATGAGAGCAATTCAGTGAGGCCAAAGCATCATAAGTTGAAACACAAGCACCAAAGACATTCGGAAAGAGACACTATATGTGTTTATATGCTAATGCTAGAAGCCTCTGAGCCAAGATGGGTGAGATAGATGAATATATATGGGGTAAGGCAATCCCGCAAGTAAAATGGCTCCAAGCTGTTGATAGCTTTAAATACTAATAGTAACACCTTTGACTTGGCTCAGTAGCAAATTGGCAGCCAGTGAAGATCCTGAGCAGAGGTGTTATATGCTGAAAGGATCTGATCTTGTCAGAACCCGTCGCATTCTGCACTAACTGCAGTATCCAGGTTAAGTGCAAGGGAAACCCCTCGTAGAGTGCACTGCAGATATACTGGTCATAACAGAAACCTGGTGAGATGGAGAGAACCAGAGGGACTTAGTTCCCACTGTTTCAAAGCCATGGCCACACCAGCAAAAAGGCCCTCTCCCCTGTAGCCACCCACCACATCTCAGATGGTGTACACAACCATATACACAAAAAGAGAACTTTTTTTAATGCAGGCCTGGGCTCCTGCTGAGAGGAAGGGTGGAATATAAATCAAATAATAAACAAATAAATAATACAGTGCAAGCATTTCTTTCAAACTATTAATTCCCTCTAAAAGTGTTTTGTTGCTGTTGTTGGTTGTTTGGGTATAAACTGAAGGCATGGTTTTGTAAACTCCAAAAAGCACTCTGCAGACCATCCTGACAAGAAGTGCCATTAAAATTCATCACTGCAAACGTATGCATATTCTAGTGATTTCTTTGAAAATCTGAGCAAAGGCTCTTGCAAGACTGCACAGGCTTGGCTGTTAATATGAAAGAAGTTTACTTCATGAGGGTAGTTTTGTATTCACTGCTCCATGCCACACATTGCATTTTAATTGTTTCCTCCCTCCCTGTACGGATTCAAACACAGGACCCAGTTTGCTTGATACGACAGTTGTGGGGCTTAACTAACACTCATTGGCCTCAGAAATGCTGCTGTTTCAGATCTAGATGTGTAGAAGCTGGCTGTGATTATTTAGCCCACAGGTGGCGAATCTCAGACCCAGGAGCCAAACCCAGCCCTCCATGCATCTCTATCTGGTCCTCGGGACCCTCTCTAGCCTACACCTCCTCCTCAGTCACATCCCCTTTCCTCAGGCCAAACCTCTCGCCACTTTGCAGCCTCCTTGAATGTTTTTGCCTGGCTGGATTATGTACTTGAATACTGGATGGAGGACAGAGAGTAGTGTGCGAGTGTTTGTAGAAACTAGCCTACTGTACAAAAGTAAATTCATTGCTCCAGCCACTTTTGCCTTTGGCCCTGCCCAAGACTCTCGCATGACCCGCAGAAGGATGCCCAGAAGGGAATGTGGCCTTCAGGCTGAAAAAGGTCCCCCACCACTGACTTAGCTCCAGTTCACATTTTGACAGGGATCTGACACTGCAGCAGCATAACTGAGGAGCACCAAAAACGCCTCCCCTCCAGTACACAGACAACATCCTGCATCGACAAGGCCTGCATGGGAACATCTACTCACAAAGAGCATCCGTTTCATGCTATTTCTTCCCTTCCCCCTTTTCATCTGTGGGGGACAAAGTATGCGGACAGAACTCGTCCGCGATCAAGTGCTGGGATGTGCAAGAGGAAAAAAAATTGTTTTGCTTCTCTATTCCTTTAATTTTTCACTCATCTGAACATGCATTTGTTTTGTTCTTCATTCGTTATTAGCCAGTTTGTTTTCATGATCTCCCGTGGTTTCCGTTTTTTGATCAGTTTCAGCTCTGTCACACCACTGTTTGCTGTCCAAGGCACATGACATTTTCAGGCATTCTACTTATGCGCGCATGCACCCACCCCAGAGATTAGACCTGCCAAATTTCAAATAGGTCGGACAAAGAACTCCCATTTTTATCAGAAACTACTGAAGCAGTGGGACCATGCCACAGACCTGCCATCCCGAAACTAGCATCACTGCCATTTATCAAGCACGGCAATAGTGAAGTTGGGACATGCAGTGGCAAACTTGGGGCTGTGCTAGCACACTGGCAGAGCCAATCCAGTATGCCTGCACATTCCTGACCTCACTGCCACCCTACCCCCACACTGTCACGGTAAGCAGAAACAACACCAGTGTCAAGAGTGTGGCTCCATGGCACGATACATCCACACCCACACTGGTATTTTATAGCTCAGGGATGAGGAGCCTGTGGCCCTCCAAATGTCATTGGACCCCAACTTCCATCATCATTGACCATTGGTCATTCTAGCTGAGGCTGATGGGAGTTGGAGTTCAGCAACACTGGAGAGCCACAGGGTCCCCACCCCACCCCCCTCTCCTTGCCCCCAAACCTCTCTCCTGATCTTGTTTCCCAATCCAAGGCTGTGCTGCTCATCTGAACATGAGCAAACAGTGGGAGGCACTTGTGTAGCTGTTATTTATTGATTACATTTGCACCCAAACTTCCTCCAAACAACCCGGGGAAGTATATATTTTTTTTAACCCACTCTCATTTTATCTTCAAAATAAACCTGTGAGGTAAGTGCTGAGAGACAGTGGCTAGCCCAAGGTCACCTTGTCAGCTTCATGACAGAGTAAGGATTGGATCCCAAGTTTCCTCAGTCACACTCCAACTCTCTTATTTCCACCAGAGGTGGGGAAACTCTGGCCCTCCAAATGTTGCGGGACTATAACACCCCATCATCCCTGACCACTGGCCATGCTTGCTGGGGCTGATGGGCATTAGAAGTCCAACAGCATCTGGAAAGTCACAGGTTCCCTGTCCCTGTTATAGACAATTCAAAAGGTGCCCGGACTCACAGAAACTAAATGAAAAGCAACTAGATTCCCCCCCCCATTTATTTCATATTTCTTTTAACTCCCATTATAGCTGGTATAGCACAGCAGGGAGGAGAGCCTGGCTGGGAGTCCAGAGTCTGTGAGTTCAAATCCCCGCTCCTGTCTCCTGGGTGTCAAGGGCCAGCTAAAGATCACCCCCACAGGGAGTGGCTCAGGGGTTACGTGCCCTACCACCTGTGCAGCCGTGGGCAAGCTGCATAGTCCCAAGGAGCCCAGTTGCCCCCCAGCTGGCAGTTGCTGACAAGGAAGGGGCTGGCTTGTGCAGCCGTGGCAAGCTGAGCAGGCCCTAGCCAGCTGGGGAGGCCTAGACTCAGAGGGATGCAATGGTAAACCCCCTCTGAATACCGCTTACCATGAAATCCCTATTCATAGGGTCACCATAAGTCGGGATCGACTTGAAGGCAGTCCATTTCCATTTAATTCCCATTCAGTTTAATAATAAAAATAAACCAAATGAATGTGGCTCACTGGTTTAGTGTTCCATTCATTTTTAAAATGAATTGCACACCATTCATCAAAAATTTACAACAGGGGTGGGGAGCCTTTCCCAGGCCAAGGGCCACATTTCCTCCCAAGCAACCTTCTAGGACGCCCACACCAGTAGAGGGCAGCCCCAGAGGCAAAAGTGGGCAGGGCACAGTAGGCTACGTTCCAGCCATGCAAAAGCAAGACATTTCTCAGCACACCCCTCTCCATCCAGACAAGCTAGAGGCATTATCACAGTTCAAGGATGCATTCCAGCCAGGCTAAAACACTTTCTTCTTCTTCATCATCATCAATTGTCTTCCACATATATCTGCCAAGGTGATTTGCACAATACAATAAAAAGGCTAAAAAAAAAGTTTAAAACAGCACAGAAAATGAAAGCAAATGAATTTAAAAACAATACAGAGCAGTCACTCGTGGCAGAGACCCATTCATCCATCTGGGAAAGTTTGTAGGAATAAAAATGTCTTCAGTTGTTTCTGGAAGATGTGGATAATGGAAGCCTGACGAATCTTTACAGAAATGCTATTCCATAAAATGGTGTAGCCACATTGAAAGCCTGAGTTCCTGTGGAACAGGCTTCTGAGATCTTTTGGAACTTGCAAGAGAAGCCCTCCCACAGACTGCAGTGACCTACTGGGTATCTAAGGGATAAGGCAGTCTTTCAAGTATTCAAAGGGCCTTGGAAAAGAGAGTGTGGTCTTGGGAGAGTCCCAAGAGCAAGAGAGAGAAGGCTGGACAGTTGCATTCAGTGGCAGCTAGCAGCTTCATGTCAATGGGACAGTGGAACCCGCTCTTTGTTTCAGTCCAAACTTTCAAGGAGCTGTCCTAGATGTGAAACCTTGGACAGGTCCTTGAAAGTTTGGACTAAAATCTAGAGCAGATTCCGCTGCCCCACTGACATGGAGCCACCAACAGTCACTGGTTGCATTTGGGCCCCAGGCATGAGGTTCCACAGCCCTGGTTTACATGAAAGACACAGCTCATACAGGCAATGATATGTGGTGGAGGGGAGGGGACCTGCACTGCTCCTCCACCACCATCACCACATTCCATCACCAGCTCCTGGAGAATGTATAAGCAACAGGAATGGTTGGAGAGTGGCTGAGGTACCCATAGGTCTGCAGCTAAGCAGGCCCGGCCAAGCCAGAGCCTAGATGGGATGTCCACCACCAGTGCCAACCCAAATACCTGGGAGGGAGAGAGGAATGTAAATTTAAAAATCTGGAAGTGTTCAGAAGCACTCTCCATTCTCTTTGTTACATCACAATGTCCGGTTTTTGAGCTCGCAGACTGCAAAGAGGTTTCAGGGTTGACTATTAGGCCAAGTGGGAACTGGAAGGATCAAAATATTTACCTTCATTAAATAGCTTAGACTCCTCTCACTGAAGATATCTCTCAGGAACACCATTTCCTCCTTGTGATTTGAGTCAGGTCTCAGCTGCGATGTCAAGAGGGCAAGGGTCTCATGCAAGCCTACAGGACAATCACAGAAGATAATCGCTGGAATAACCCATTATTCAGTGATAAACAGCATAGAAAGAGCTTAAGGCCAGGCTCTAGAGGCAGTTTCTGTCATGGCTGCAGCACAAAACAAGAAACTGGGACCAGGGAGAGCAGTGGGGGCTGTTCCATTAGGGCAAATGGGGCATTGCCCCACCAACCTCAGTCTGCCTTTAGCCAGTCCCCACCTGCCTGCCTTCTTACTTGTAACAGTCCAGGGGATGCCACTGCCTGTCACCTTCCTCCTTCTTAGTCTCAATGTCCTTGTAGAATGCAGCAGGAGGAGTAGGACAAAACTGGAATTAATTGGCTCTGCCTGTCGTTGGCTGTAATTGCGCCTGTCATTGGCTCTGGCTCCACCTATTGCAGGCCTACTGCCTTACAGCCCACCAGTACCAATGATCATCAGGCACCACTGGCAAGGGGAAATTCCTCAGTGAAGGGCTACATACAACACCAGTCCTGGTCCAACTGCACTCACTATCTATTAGTACACCTTACATTTACTCCACTATTGTTCCACTTGAAACAGTCATGGCTTCCCCCCAAGAATCCTGAGAAGGGTTGTTTCTGAAGGGTGCTGAAAGTTGTTAGCAGTTCCATATTCCCCTCACAGAACTACAATTCCCAGAGTTCTTCGGGAAGAGAGACTGACTGTGAAACCACTCTGGCAATTGTAGCTCTGTGAGGGGAAGAGGGGTCTCCTAACTACTCTCAGCACCCTTCACAAACAACACTTCCCAGGATTCTTTGGGGCAAGCCATGACTCTTTAAAGTGGAATAATAGTAGAATAAATGTATGGTGCAAATGCAGCCTTAGTTTCCAGCCCCAATTCAAAGAGTTGACTTTGACCTAAAGTCTAAATGTGACTTAGGACTCCAATACCTCAGGAACCGCCTTTGCCTGCATGAACCTGTCTGGGCCCTGCTTTATTATCAGGACCCTTCACTGTGTGTCTCCTCCAAGAGAGGTGTGGAGAGTGGAAATGTAAGAATTCACTTTTTCAGTGGTGACTCCCTGTCTGTGGAATGCTCTCCCCAGGGAAACATGCCTGGTGCCAACATTATCAGCTTTTAGGTGCCAGGAAAAGCTTTGGGCTGTTCATTTTGGATCATACCTCGGTTGTTGTGGTGCTCATCTTTTTGTGGGGCAAGTCAGAATTTGACCTTTTTGATAGTACTGCTGGATGGGCACTTTGAGGAAATGTTGTTTACTGTAGTTTTGTTTTCCTGTTCTCTGGTTTTTAACTGTTTTGCATTTTATGATGCTGTAAGCAGCTTGAAGATTTTTTTTTTTTTACCATTCCACTGAATTGCTCAGTTGTTGTTTTTTCAGCTGTCAACTCTCTGCGGCTTCATCTTTCTGATTACTGTTGGGTTTATATCACTCCCTCCAATAGCAAACTCAGTGCCCCTGCGCTAACAGGACCAGAACCAAAATGTGGCCACAGAAAAACTACAGGAAGGTGTTGGCATGGTTGGGTGAATCCTGATGTATGCAGGACTACAAAAAAAAAAGAATTTAAGGGGGGGCAATCCCCTCCCAAAAAAGGAGTACAATGAGAACTGAGCATGCTCAATGACATCCAGATACCATGGAATGTTGAATGTCAGTTAGGTAAGAATACCAAAAAAATTATATAGTTTTCTGAAGAAGAGGCAATAAAACCCTATAACATTTTGTTCCAGGCCCCACTTATTTAACGGGATACGGTTTCTTGTTTTTAAACTACCTTGCTGGAAGTAAGAATGGGGGAGAAACGTGGTTCTGTTCGCAAACTTCATTTGCACTTCCTGAAAAAATATGCAAACCAAAACTCAGCCACCCTTTGAATTTCGTACTTCTTTGAAGTTTGCAATGCAGTTCTTCAACCAGGTAATGCATACAAAAATGCATTTACTAAGGTAAAATGTGCATTAAATGCATATATTGATGAAAACAACTTACTGAAATGCATTATATTGGGGGAAATTACTTGCACAATGCATATATCGAGGAAATTGCATTAAAATGTGTATATAAGGAGAAATTCACATGAAAATGCTGATGAATTTTCATGAGGGCTTTAAAAAATTGTAAACTGATGTAGAAATGTGAAGAACTGAACTTCTGATTTGAAAAATGAGAAATGGAGAGAAACAGACATTGACAGATTCTAGTTGTAAGCCACCCTCAAGGTTTCCACTGGAGCACAACACAAAGATTTATTTATTTAAATTATTGTATGCCACTGCTGAACGTCATGGTGCTCTGAGCCTGGTTTTTGATCAAACGCAACTCTAATACAGCACCTTATTAACATATTGTTTGGGAATGCACCAAAGCAGCAAAGGGCTCCTTACCTGAATCTTCAGACAGGACAGGCATGGTTTGTTCCTCACTTGCCACCTAGAGTCAATGGATTTTCAGCCCAAATGACTGATCCACTTCCAAGGGGATGGGACTTACACGTAAGCAGAATGCCTGCAGTCAGGGAAACAAATAGATGAGAAATACTTTTATATATCTTACACACAGCAAGCAAGAAGTGGGTGAAAATGTCTTTTTTTATTATTGGACTGACGAAATAAGGAGTCATTCCTTACTCCAGCTTTGGGGAACCATTGGTCCTTTACATTATTTATGTATTTATTATTTAATTTATATCCCACCCTTCCTCCCAGCAGGAGCCCACCTGCTATGTTGGACTCCACCTCCCATCTGCCCTAGCCAGCATGGCCAAGGGTCAGGGATGATTGGAGATGTAGTCCAGCCACAGGTTTTCTCTCTCTGTATGATCAGGGATGATGGGAGTTGTAGTTCAGCAACCTCTGGAGGGCCACGGGGCCCCCATTCCTGCCTTATTCAAATATTATTGCCCAGCTACATTTCCCCAGCATTCCTGCCATACTATTTGGTAAGAGGCCATTGCTTGGGGAGTAGGGGGCTGAACAGATAAAAATGGGACGGAAGCAAGTAGAACATATGTCAAAGTTTGCAAGGGGGAGAAGTTGCATAAGGTCTCCCAGAGAGGGACATAGATGCAAGAGCAGTGTAGTAAATCAGGCTGGCCTCACAGCCCAATCAATACATTTCGAGAGACTAGGAACCAAAAGACTCAAACTCATGGAAGGTAGAACCACAAAGCAAAGGAACCGATGTAAGATCCTCAGTCTACACCTTCATGCAAGCACAGCCCTTTCTGTCTCTAGGCCTTGTCTGAGGTTCTTCCTCAGCTCCTCTTTCTGAGACGTCCCTCTGTCCCTGTTCCTCCACTTCCTCCACTTATCTTCCAGCTTATCAGCTCCCCTGTCCCCTCTCCTCCTCGGCAAGACCACTATGAGAAAATGTGCAGCTTTTGCCTCCACTGTTAACTAATTGTGGCTTGTTGTTATATCTAAACATGGATAAACTGTGGTTAGTTTTACATTATAATTTACTAAAACTAGCCAAGTTCAAATTAGGGTTTATTGCCTTGTTTCAATAAAACATAGGCAGGATTAACCACAGTTTGCTGGGTTCCAATGAAATGACAAACTGTGGTTAATCAAAAACAGAAGTGAAAGCTTCCAACTGCCTCCTCTAACCGAGCATGTCAGAGGCAGATGGGGAGCCCAAGACTCATTGTGATTCATTTCTATCACAATAAACCATGGTTTATCATGACATTATAACTACCTCACTTTTGGTCAACCCTATCAAATAGAAGCCTTTGAGGGCAACTTTTTGTATTGCACAATAATATGCAGCTATTACTCGGCCAAATGATGTTCACCCGGCTGGCATGGCTTCTCTGTGTGTGTATATACTGGGAATGACAGGACTGGGGATCAGAAAGACACCCCTCTTCTCCCCAATCCACATGTAATACCATAACATTTTTAGCACATATTTACAATTCAATTGTATGCATGTTTACGGATTCCAATGGGACTTACTCCATAGTAAGTATGCTTGAGATTGCAGCTTTACAGTGCAATCCTACGCATGTCTACTCAGAAATAAGACCCACTGAATTAAATAGGTCTCACTCCCAGTACACGTTTACAGGATTGCAGCCTTCAAGTCATCCCACCCCTCTAATTTTGTGCCTGAGATCTCCAGTCTGCAGCACACCAGCAGGTGCATTTGTGCATCCTTTTTTTCATTTTGGCAAAGGGGAAACTTAATGAACTCCAGCAAAGCGAAACCCTTAATTGCAGCATCACCTTCCTGTTTAGTGAACCTCTCTTCAAAAAAATTATACCTAGGCTGTGTACTCCCTCTCTTCAGCACTGGGGTGGCCAACTGTCCTAAAAGAAAAGAAAAAGGGTAAAATTGCTGCAAAGAGGAAATTCCACTTAAAGAGCAACAATTTCATCCTGCAGCAAGATTCACCTTTGCGCCATTTTCTAGCACACTGGCTTTCAACACAAAACCTCGGTAAAACTTTATCTATAGTCAAACCTGAGAATTGTTCATTATCTGGGGAAGGCTTCCTATCACCACTTTGCCAATGGTAGCTTGAGTGCACATGAACAGCTTCACCAACAGCTAAGGAAGACTGAGAGATAACAGACCAAACGAGTCTGCCAAAACAGATTTCTAATATGCCTTGCTTAGTAAGAGCACATGCCTAGGCACCAGGGTAATGAGAGGCCATAGCATAGTTGTATAACACCTGCTTTGCAAAGAGAAGGCTTCAGGTTCAATCCCCAGCATCTTCAAATAAGGACTTGAAAGACCCCTGTCTGAAACTTTGGAGAACCCCTACCAGCCAGTATCAAGCTTAATGGCCCATGGTATAAGGTAGCTTTGTATGCTCTAGATTCTGTGTCAAATGTCTACACAGCCAGTCACCTGGGATCTTTTTAGCCTGATCTATTATTATTATTATTATTATTATTATTAATAATAATAATAATAATAATAATAATAATAATAAATAATTTGTATCCCGCCCTTCCAGCAGGAGCCCAGGGCAGCAAACAAAGTACTAAAACACTTTAAAACATCATAAAAACAGATCTTAAAATACATTAAAACAAAACAGCATTAAAAACATTTTAAATAAACCTTTAAAAGGGTTAAAAACATTATTAAAAACATACTAAACAATTCTGACACAGATGCAGACTAGGATAGGTCTCAACTTAAAAGGCTTGTTAAAAGATAATCATCATCGTCGTCATCATCTCCACCATGATGGAGAATCCTAATTCTAAGTCTTACCAATGTTACATAATCCTGTCTGCTTCCTTTCTCTCACTCCATTAAGGATGTCAGGTGGCCCACTTCCAGCAGCACTAGGCCCACATAAAATGATGCTTACACATGTTTGCAAGCAGCAAGACCTGCTGGGGATGGACCACTGCTCCCAGGCCGCACACATGCTGCGCCTGCAAAAGGTTTCCAGCTCAATCCCTGGCCTCACCACTTAAGATAACTGCTAGTAGATGATGGGAAAGACCTCTGCCTTAGGCCTTGGAGAGCCACTGCCAGTCAGAGCAGATAATATGAGGCTACATGGACAAACAATCTGACCTGATATAAGGCAGCTAAATTCCAATAAAATATCAAGCATCTGCTCACACAGCTACCCTGCTCTTCTGTTTATTTATTGCCTATGCTCACGACAAAAGGATTATCTGAATTGTTCCCCCTTGGGCACAGGCCTACCACACTGCCTTATGGAGCACATTTGGAAGCTTGTGGCTGCATTCCAAAGAATGGCTTATTACTTCAGCAGCAAAAGCAGCAGCCTGTCACTACAGAGCCATTAATATTGTTTCACTATCATTATTTACATTTATTCACCACTCTGCACAAGAAAATGTCTCAAATCCATAAAATACAGCAATCATTTAAAATGAAACACACAAAAAACACAATAGAACAGAATTCCTAGAAGTGCTCATCCAACAATAACTATAAAAAGGACAAATCCTACCCTAGCCCAAAACAGGTCACAAATCGTACCACAACATGATCCCATTTAATGACCAGAAGCCTGGGCAAACAGGGATGTTTCAGCCTGACACCTAAAAGCTGACAATGATGGTGCTCTGTATGTTTCCCTGGGGCTGGGGAGAGAAACACCACTGAAAAAGCTCATTCTTGCAAATTCCTCTGCACCTGTCTTAGAGGAGGCACACGGAGAAGTGCCTCTGATGTTGACTTCAGGCTCCAAGGTGGTTCAGGTTTAGCAGATCAAGCCTGAACAGTGAAATCCTATACATCTTTATTCAGAAATAAGTCATCTGAATATGATTGCAGCAGAACCAGTCCACAATCCTATATATTGTTTACTCAAGTCCAACTGTATTCAGTTGTCCAGTAGGTGATGTTAGGATTGGATCTTCAGCCTGCAGTCTTAAACCTGGGAATCAGCTCCATTGAATTTAATGGGAACTTACACAGGACTGTGCTCAGCACTTTTTGTCTTCCTACCTTAAGGAGGCAGAAAAATCAAGTGATCCATCACATCAAGGCCAGCCCACTAATCTCTAGACCAGACTTCTCCAACCTGATGCCCTCCAGGTGCTTTGTACTGCAATTCCCATCATTCCTGCTCATTGGCCATGCTGACTGGGGCTGATGAAATCCAAAAAATCTGGAGGGTACCAGGGTGGAAAAGGCTGCCCTAGACCTTTTATCCATCTGCTCTGGTTGTAATCTCTTCCTACATATGCTTGAGTACTAAACATTCTGCCATCCACGCTGCAGCATTCAAACACTCTGTGCAAGACACATCCCACTGAATTCAGCCAGGCTGTTGACAGGCCAACCACAACCCAGGGCAGTCCCTTAGGACTCAGGTCCTCCCCACCGTGAGTCATCTTTGCATCAGGCACGACCACATTCCATCTCAGGGGGCCCTCGTTTGCTCCCAGGTCTGACACACTCAAGAGTCAGCGCTATGAGGCCTCTTAGGCTTCTTGCCCAGCACCTACCCTAACGGCCAAATTTCTCGTTTGCTTTTCTGAAAAGAGGTTGCGCTCACCTCTGGTGCAGAAGAGACAGATACTTTCCCATCATGAACCTCCACTCGCACTTTGTTTACAGGATAGTAAGAAGCGGTTTCCAATGCAGTTATTTTATTTTATTGCTGTTTTAAACCACTCTTTGTCAACAGAGCTCCCAGGGCAATTCACAAACATTGAAACAGACAAAAGGAAAAGCAACAGATACAGCAGCAATTACAGGCCTCTGTCGAGGCACAATGCTAGCTCCAGAGCCCCTGCATGGGGAAACAAATCCAGTTGTGGGGGCTGTAGGGAGTGGTAATATGCCAACAAACTGATCAAACATTGTCAGTTCCCTAATTTACTTAGAAGTCTATACAGCCAGCTTCTTCCATCACTAGCATTTGGCCGGCCTTAAGCATTTGCCCTGTAGCCTTAAGGCTTGGCCCATGCTGAGCTTCTCTCAGGCAGCTGTCATAAGTCTCTTTGCTCATATTTAATAGACTCAGAACCAGTGGCAACTGGTGGCTCCATGTCAGTGGGGCAGTGGAATCCACTCCTGGTTTTAGTCTAAACTTTCAAAAAGCTGTCCAGGGTGCTTCAGCACCTTGAAGGTTGAGATTAAAACCCAGAATGGATTTCACTGCCCCACTGACATGGAGCCATCAGCCACCACTGCTCAGAAGAATGGGTTTTGCTTTGGGCTGATCTCTGGACTGAGTGGATTCTAAAGCATCCACTGGCTCCTGGGTGTCTCCCATAGGTCAAGGCATCAGAATGGCCGATCACACAGCCAATCAGCGGCAGTAGCCATTCTCTTGGTGGAGGACTGTTGCCCTCACATTCCACTTGCGAGCTTCCCAGAGGCATCTGGTTGGCCACTGTGGGAAACAAGATGCTGGCCAGATAGGTCTTTGGTCTGATCCAGCAGGGCTCATCTTACATTCTTAAGATGCACTTTGGGGTTTAGACAGGGGATTAGGTCAACAGGGCACAGCGATGATCAGGTGACAAAAGAGGGTGGTGGGGCGATGCGAGAGAAGGAGGAAGAGAAGACAAGAGGTCGAAAGACAGCAGAGATTGGGGGCAGACATTTCACCCATTTTTCTGAGCTCTCTGAGTATGTTAGCAAATCTGTTGAATGTAAAGGTGACTTAGTATATGTATAAATACCAGAATCTTTTGACAGAATCTCTCAGGAAAAGCTCCTGAGTAATCTTTTAACCATCATGGGCTGTGGCTCAGTGGTAGAGCAGCTACTTTGGATCCAGGTTCAATCCCGGCATCTCCAGGTAGGGCTGGGAGAGACTCCCTGCCTGAAACCTTGGAGAGCCATTGCCAGTCAGTATAGACAATACTGAGCCAAATGAATCCCTGGTTTGACAGAGTGTAAGGCAGTTTCCTGTCTTCCCAAGGAGGAAAGAGAGAGTGTGTGGGTAACATAGGAGGTAATATGGGAGTAGAAGGAGGAGAGCAGAGGGTGGGAAAGAGATTGAAGGTAGCAGAGGGCTGGGAGAGGAGGACAAAGGGGGGAAGCACCCTCCCCCTGATTCTGTTAGGCTGTTCATGTCAGTTCCATGTGTATGCGTGTCCCAGGGAATGGTCTGAAGGCACATGAGGCCACCACCTCGCTAAAAGTAAGCAGGTCTGGGTCAGGTCTAGGTCAGTGAACCACATGCATACTGCCCTGGGTTTCTATGATGAAAGAAAGGTGGGGTAGAAATTTTAAGAAAATAAATAAATAAATGCATCCGCAAGGAGAATGCAACATGTCAGTTCACAATTGCACATCAGCACACGTGTGTGAGAAAGGGGTACAGGGGAGAACGGCAAAGAAAATAAAATCTAATTTTTCTCTCTCTGCTTCAGGTAGCTCTTTCTCCCAACTTCGTCTTACTTGGTGAAATATTTTCAAGAAGGAGGAGAGGCTATGAAACCAACAGCAACAGGATCTAGGGTTTACTTTCAGCTCCCAAACCTGTCAAGGCTCTTCCCTAGAATATGAGAAATCATTTTTTAAAAAATTCTGAGCATGTGCAGAGTGGTTTTCTCTCATCAGTGAATAAGCTCATCCAATCCCACACATACAGAACATGTCCCGCAGGCAGGCCGGAGACTTGCCACCTTAGAAATCCACACGTTGCTCTTGGGAGTCCTGCCTCTAGCTGAGGCCCGAAGCTGAGATGCTTGCCTACTTCCAGCCCTAGAATGTGTGATGAAGAGGCTGCCGGGCTCACCCTTGGCACAGCACCATACAAGCACATCATGAGAAAACACCTGAGGATGGTAGCGCTCTTTCACTACAAGGAAGCCTTGCTCACCCCTACCCTTGGGATCAGGCAGGCAGGCAGCTGGCCCTGGGGTCCCAGGTCAAAAACACATGATTTGAAGCAGGGATGCTAGGCCCATGCACCTCTCTCAGCTTTCGAAATTAAACTGTGCTTGGGCAGGGAAAGAGACAATTCTTTGGAGGATCGAGGGCGGAGAGTGGACTGGAGAGGTGGATAGGAGGGCCCCGCAAGCCTCTATGGGCCACGCAGAAGAGAACCGAAGGAAGTTCCAGAGGGAGGGTCAGGTGCGCGCGCGCAGCTCCACAAGCTTGGCCTGGCCCGGCCTGGCTTCTCCATTCCTCCTAACGCCGCTACCGCCTCGCTCGCCCGCCTACATGCACGCACCGAATCCCGCTGCAACGTTACCCGCAGGAGGAGCGGCAATCCGCGCTTGGGTGGCTGGGTGGCTGGATGGTTTGCCGGTCCTTTCCTTCGGGGGTGTCCACTCGCTGAGCGCGCGCTCTAATATTTGGCTCGCCCTCGAGGCGCGCCTCGCTCATGCGCTTCGCGGCGAGGATGAAACTCGTGGGGAGGGACGAAAAGGAAAGCTAAGCACACACACGCACACCGCTCCTGTGCACCTTCCCTCCCCCTTTTGTTCGGCGCTGGGAAGACAATGCCCGCGGGCCGCTTCTGCTCTGCAGCCTCCCTCCTCGGGAGTTGCGCCTCCGAACGACGGAGACGGAGAGAGCGAGCCGGCGGCGGCCCGCCTCCTCCCGCTTCGCAGGCTTCACGCCAGCCGTGGGTGGAGGGGGAACATTCTGCGCTCTCCTACCTGGGAGTAAACTTCACTGAACACGGTGGGATTTGCTCCTGAGTCAACAGGCAGAGAGGAGCGCGGTTGTCTCGCATTTGTGCCGATTATTCACACGCGCTTGGGTGCCTTCTTAATCCTGTTCCGTGGCGTGGTTTCCTCGTTTCATAAGGGTATTATTCCCTCCCTCGCCTGCACGGCTGGCGGATCACCCGGACAAAAATCGGGATGGAGAAACGGAGGAAGGCCTGAGCCCTACCTAACTCTCCCACTCCAAACAGGAAGCGGTCTCAGCGCCGTAAGGGTCGGACGAAGGGAAGGAATCCTCAGCTCAATTGGGGGATTCCCGCGCAGAGGCTGCTGGAGCACCATAGGTGGAGCCGTGCCGGGGAGTCGGTTCCGCCCTCCTGGGCTCAAAGCCAATGAATACTTCAACAAATAGGGCTGTTGCTCAGTCGCAGGACATCTGCTTTGCATACCCAGGTTCAAGGCCAAACATCTCCAGTGAGGGCTGAAACTGACCCTTGTCTAAACTCCCAAGAGCCCTCCTCGTCATACCTTTAGAGCACAGCCAACCCACATTTAAAGCCGGCGATTTCCTCCAAAGATTCATGGGAAGTGTAGTTTGTTAAGGGTGCTGGGCATCCGTAGCTCTGGAGGGGAAAACCACAGTTCCCAGGATTCTTTGGGGAAAGGCATATGCTTTAAATATGTGTTGGATGTGATTTAAATGTATAGTGCGGCCCGGGAACCTCAGACCTGGGGCCAAATGTGGCCCTCAGAACTCTCCCAAGGCAAGCTGTGCCCCTCATTGGCCCTGCTTCGTACCCCAAGTGTTTTTCCCTGACAGAATGTGCCCTTGGATGCTGACAATGCTTCTTGCTTGTCTGGGTAGAGGAGAGAGAGGGGTGTGTGTAGAAGCTAACCTACTGCAAGGCGGTGGCATTTATCATCCCACCCCTTTTGCCTCTGGCCCTGCCTACCACTGGCATGTGGCCCTTGCAAGGTTACCGGGAAGGGAATGCGGCTTTCAGGCTGAAAAAGGTTCCCCATCCCTGATGTAAACAATGCTGAGCTAGATGAACTAGGAAATGGATTTGCTCTAAGGCAGCCCTCTAGGTTCCTAAATGATCAAGTTTATTCTTTTAATGTTTCTCCATTTTTATTAAGTTAATTTAATTTTGACGTTTGATGAGGGTTGCGGTTCCCTCCCGTCCATTTCAGTTTTTCATCTTGAGTGCTTTGTTTAATGTATTTGTTTTGTCCCTGGGCATTTCTGTCTTCAACTGTTTACTGTTGAATGATCCTTTGCATTTTTATCCTCCCAGTGTGGTGTAGTGGTTAAGGTGTTGGACTATGACCTGGGAGACCAGGGTTCGAATCCCCACATAGCCATGAAGCTCACTGGGTGACCTTGGGCCAGTCATTGCCTCTCAGCCTCATGAAAATCCTATTCATAGGGTCGCCATAAGTCGGAATCAACTTGAAGGCAGTACATTTTTCTTCCACTAATATTAGCCACTGTGATCCATAAAAAACCTGTAGGTGCACAAGAGTTGCACTGGAACCCACACCAGAAAAAGAGGCATCAAACATCCTTCTAACTGCTGGGAAAGGGATTGCTCTTGGAATGTCCAAAGAGAAGCAAACCAGCAACTGTATGCAATAAAAGTACAAGAGATGCTAAATCCTCTGCATTCTGTTCTGCCTGTATTGTATTGCACTTGTGACAGTGAAGCCTCTGGCACCAATTAATTGAGTTGGTTGCAATTCCACAGAATGTTCCCAAACATTCCAACAAAGCTGTCACAATGTTTGCAATCCAGATTCTTTGAGGAAACGCATCAGCTGGACTGGGATGGAAACCCAATAAAAGTTGCGGAAAGGAGGAATCCTGCCACATATAGCTTCTGTTCTTGCAGCACTGTGACCTAGAAATCCTAAAGAAGATAATGATAACAAAGAGGCAGAGAGGCATGCAATTAATTTTACACACCACTGATGTGAACTAGCCAGCCAGTTCTTTGAATGCAGAATCCTGGTTTATTTTTTTGCTGGTCTATGACTGTAATAAAATTTATCTATCTATCTATCTGGTTTATTTTTTCTCTTGTCTTTCAGCTCACTAGGACTCCCAGTAGATGTGTGCAATAGGCTCAAACTGGGGTACAGCTGTGCACTGTGTGTGTGGCATCATCTTGTAATACTAATAGTGTGCAATCCATCCACCCAATGGGTTCAACAGTGGCAGCATTGCCTTTGAGCCCCATTTTCATGTTCCCGCAATGCCCCAACATATTGTCAATCTAGGAAATGTCCAAATGACAGCATCCTAACCACTCACTGCTACCTCTTAGTACGCTTAAGGTACACAGGAGGGCCCACCTCAAATGCCATCACCAGTAGGCCCTCCTGAGCTAGGCCCTTAGCAGCCGTCTGGCTTCATGAGCTGCGCAACCCTGTTCCCATCCATTCAGCCTTGAATATTTCCTATTCCCTCCTATGAGAAAAAGAAATAACTGCATTTTGGATCAGATAATTTGCCTTCCCCAACTGACAGTTAGCAGCCCAGCCTTAACCTATGTGGATTTTGTGCGATGGAGGGCTATACTGCCTCTCCAGTCTCTGCTCAGAGAACATACATCTGAAAAAAACCCTCACACACAGACACTGCCTATCATAACAATGGGCATTTTGCTAGCTGACATATCATGTGCGATGTAATGGTCAGAATGTCATTGTTAGACCAGGGAAATCCAACTTCAAGTCCTTACACAACAGCTCCAAAGCTAACTAGGCAACCTTCAGCGCATCACCATTTTGCCTAAGCAAGCCTACTTCACAGGGTTGTTGTGATGGTGATGGGGTACATTCTTAGGAGAAAGAGCAGGATTTTAAAAAAATGTCATCAATAATGGCTATTAGTGTTTTTCTGATTTCTGCCAGTGTTTTTGACATGAAGAAGGCTTTACTATATTTGCCAGTCTTTTCCTTCCACTACACCCCCCATTGCTCTTTACCAGCTGGCTGGTGGGCTAAAAGTGGCAGTGTTCTTGAGCCTTCCCAGCAGCAAATGCACTGCCACGATGCCCTCCCTTCCTTACAACCTTAAAATACTTTGTTCAGTGCTTTTTCCTCTGTGCATAAACTTTCCCTGCTAGTTATGTAACCAGTGCTTGCTCCCCCCTCCCCATGCTAATGGAGTCACATTAAGGAAAGTGGGGTTTCAATGTGATCTTCCTTCTTCAGATCAGAAGGGAGAACAAAGATTTCTTTTTGTGATAACTATGTGTATTCTGTGCAGGGGAGAGCAGGGAAATTATTTTAATTCTACAATGTATACCATCCCAAATTATAAAGTGCATTTTTGTACAGCTTAATTATGCTCCTAAGCATTTTATTTGATTTTTGACATTTGTAATTAATTCATCTGTGCATAATGCTGCAACGTGGTCAGCATTGTGTAAGTTGCATGAGTGACATGATTTCAGTATGGTTCAATTGCCTTCAGAGTATCTTCATTTGTGGTTAATTTCTCAGAGATACAAAAACATCCTTAATGAAGTAGAGAAATGAAATTGCAATAGCAACAGCATGCTCTTCTTCTTCTTCTTCTTCTTCTTCTTCTTCAAATAAATGTGTTATGCCTGTGATTCTGGGATGCTTTCCACGTGGTGGATTTCTTGCTGTTGGAATGGGGGGTGGGATTCACTTTCTCCTTTCTACACTCATTTTTTGAAATACATTAAATACTATAATTTACCAGAAAGCTGCAGCTAAAGACTTTGGCTAGTGGGATCAAACCCAAGGTCTCCCCACAAAGCTAGCTGAAGTGGGCCACTTACCTGCTACCTATTTCAAGGTGGAACCTTAAGCCTGAAGCATCTTCACTATCCCTCCCTGGCACTTGTGCTTTCAACAGTCTCCTATCCTGTGCCAGGTTTTTGTAACTGCTGCAGTTGTTAAATCCAAAGTACCCTATTCATGTAAATGACAGGTAAGTGACTCTCTTAAAAACAAACGTGTAGCCTGAGCTTTTCACTTTCTACTGGCTAAAAAAAAAGTTCAGCTTATTCTCCATGCACAGGAGAAAACTCAGATTGGTCTGGATGAATCACCTGACTCTTATGAGTTCATAGCCCAGAACTTTCTCTTCCCCACCCATCGTTTGTGTTCCTTTCCTTTGAAAAGAAAGACTTTTTAAATGTCCCTTTTTTCTTGAATGTCAAGCTTAATGCAATGTCTGGGAAGACCTCCTGCTGCTTGCTGAAGAATGGATGAGATTGTCTGACTCCTTGATTTCTAAGAGAGAGAGAGACTAGTGCCAATATTCAGTGGAGACCAGTAATTCCAATGTCAGTGGGGCAGTGAATCCTCTCCAGGTTTTAGTCTGAACTTTCAAGGAGCTGGCCACCTTGAACAGCTCCTTGGAAGTTCAGACTAAAACCCAGAGCAGATTCACTGCCTCACTGATATCGGCACCACCAGTCTCCACTGCCAATACTATACATCCTCTACAACCACTAGGCCTTCCAAAAGCTTTACCTCTGCACCTCCACTGCAGAGAAACACTCTGACTATCAGTGATATTGGTGGTGATAAAGATGATAATACCATCATGGGTGGGATGTTTCCAGCTATCCCACCCCCCTGCCTTTGGAGGCCTTATAAGGAGCTGCTTTAGGAATGGGACTGTGAGGAACATCATGGGAGGGATGTTTCTAGGATCAAAGTTGAAACTGTCAAATTCCCTTTTTATTTTTGCTGTATTGCCAAGAAGTGTAATGTTGCCTGCTAACAGATGTAATGTTGTTATATTTATAGCACTGAAAATGTGTTTTTTTGTTTGCTGTGATATTTGGTTATGTTACTGCTTAATTATGTTTGTTATTATGAAATTGTTCTTGTAATTGCTGTTCACTTTGTTGTAAGCTGCTTTGAGCACATTTTTTTCATGAAAAGGCAGAATACAAATGATGATGATGATGATGATGATGATGATGCTGGGAGGGGACAGTTTGTAGAGGAGAATGGGAGGAGGGATGCTCAACCCTTCCCCTGCTTGCCACTTTCTTCCTGAAGCTATTTCTTCTCACTAAGAGTCCCAAACCCACACTTGTGATGTAACAGGATATTCCACTTCACCACCACTATGTGGACCTCTAAGTTCTATTGCAACTGAGAATCAATGCCCTCTTCTCACAGTGTATCACATGATCTAGCTTAGGGCATTGGTGATTATACCTATGACCTTGAGCAGCAGCCACAACTCTTGACACAGAGGGGGAGGAGCCAGATGGATCAGGAAGACCAATGGTATAAGCCACAGACAAAGGGCTGATCTAAAACTTGAGCCAGTCAGACCCTTGAGTCCTCCAAACTGGAATTCTTTGAGGCAACAGCCCCTGAAACCAGCTTCCACAGAAGAACTGATTCCTTTTGCAACCAGGGCATCACATTTGGTCAGGGACATTTACGAAGGACCACAGCTCAGCAGAAGAGAACCTCCTTTGCATGCACAAGGTCCCAGGAACAATCCCCAGCATTGCCAGATAGAGTTGGGAGAGAATCCTGTCTGAAATCCTGGAGAGATTACTGTCAGTCTGTATAGACAGTACTGAACTAGATGAACCAAGGTCACCAGCACAGGCAAAGCAAAAGCCAGGAAATGACAGAGCTGATAGAATTCTTGGCTTCATAGTAGAGGCCTACCCCTTTAAGACTCTCTACTTTTCAGAAAAGAGGAGGAGCCTGGGAGTAGTAGTCTCAGTTTGGCTCAAGAGGGATAAGAGGAGTGCCAGGCTTTACCCTTGGAACAACAGTCTGCTTGGAGCTATCCATGGTGGTGGAGCAAGATTCTGTTTAGAGCTGTCCATGGTCCTGCAACTCCAGTTTAATGCTATTGCCTGATTGACCTTAAGTGTGATATTGGGGGCCCTGTGAGGGGCTGAAAGGCAGGATTTAAATAAATACAATAAAATTAAGTTTTGATCATGAGCGCATGTGGTTAGAGTCAAGTGTGTATTTCTTTTTAAATCCTTTGACCCTCATTTGGAAAATCAAGGCTTTTGCTCTGTTCTTGAAGTTTGCCAAATTTGCTTCAGTATCATATTTAGATTGGTCTGTTTAGTCTAGATGTGGTGTACCCTAAACGTAGACCAGTGGCCACATCACCTTGCTATCTGAGGAATCCTCAGTCTAGGGCTTCCTTATGAGTTGTTAGGAGACCCCTATTCCCGCACACAGCTACAATTCCCAGAGTGGTTTAACAATGAATTCCTCTTCCTAGAGAACTCTGGGAATTGTAACTCTAAGATGGGAAGAGGGGTCCCCTTACAACTCTCAGCACAGTTAACAAACTGCAGTTCCTAGGATTTTTGGGGAGAGCCGTGGCTGTTTACAGTGGTATGATACTGCTTTAAATGTATAGTACAGATGGGTCCTGAAGGGGTGTAAAGAAACCAACAGCTTCTGCTTAAATTTAGAGGGAGCAGACTCCAGAGGGCAGGACTAAAAGCAATGAGTGGAAATTGCGGGGAAGCATATTTTGGCTAAACACTAGAAGAAATTTCCTCATGGAAATAGCTATTCAACAACCAGCCCTGTGACATGCTGGGGTCTCATTCACTGGTGGTATTTAAGCAGAGGCAGGACAACCCCCTGTCAGGAATGCTGTAGATATGCATCCTGCATGGCAGAGGCTGCATTGAGCAGGGGGTGGACTATATGGCCTCCAAAGTCCCTTTCAATTCTAAGGTTCTGTTTCAATTTTGTAACCCTCTGATACTTCAGAAATGAACAGTCCATGAAGACTAAAAGATTGGCTTCTGCATTTTAATATCTTATTGCCTGTAGCCACCCTCCAGATGTTGCTGAACTGCAACACCCATCAGCCCCAGCAAGCATGGCCAATGGCCAGGGATGACGTAGTTCAGCAACATCTGGAGGGTTAAAGGTTCCCCCATATCTGGTGTAAACAATGTTGAGCTAGATGGACCAGTGGTCTGACTCCTTGTAAGGCAGCCTTCCGTGTTCTTCCACTTTTAATAGTTGTGCAGAAGAGAGATTTTCAGCACGAGTAGCTTGTTATGCAAGGTAACCCCTGCTGAAATTCCCTCTTCTACACAACTATTAAGGGTACGGGAACCCTCTCCTCTTTTTCACCAGGCCACCCTAACTGGGTGGCGTCAGAGAATTTTGGAGTGTGTCTGTAATTCCCTGACTGAGGCAGTGCAGGTGGATGCGAGGGGAGGCTATTCCTTGTGCCAGAGATTACATAGATAGATTCTTGATGCTATCTAACTCAACAATGCTAACCCTCTTGAGATCAGGCATGGCCATCTGTTTCCCAGCTCCTTCCCTCTGCCTTTCTTCCCTCCTGTTGTCATGGTTCTTATTTAGATGGACAGCACGTTCACTTGGAGAAAAGGGAAATGCTTTTCTTCTGTTCAACAGCTCACTGCTGGACAAACGACAATTCAGAGATAAAGGGAGCAGAGCCCTGCCAAACCGGAGCCGTGAGATTCCCTTGTCGCATGTTAATAGCTGGTTCCTAAACTCAAACTCCTATCCTGTGCCCAGTGCTCAGGGCTGGCTTCCACAATCAGAGGACGCTGACTCCATTGTTCTCCTAACATTTAACTTGCATGCCAGAGAGAGAACAGCCAAGCCAGCGACTGATTAGGTGAAAGGATGTGGAACAGTTCTGAAGACAAGTGGAGTATAAAGGAGCTGAATTCCCCCACTAGGGAAGACAGCCAAGTGTGGGGTGGGTGAGGAGGGAAAGCCTATCCCAGAAATAGTGGAGAATGGTGGCTGCAATGTTGGTGGGGCAGTGAATCCTCTCTGGGTTTTAGTCTAAACATTTAAAGAGCTGTCCAAGGTACTGAAAGGTAGAGCCACCAATTTCCACTGCCCAGAAGGAAAGGAAATCATCTGTCCAGGGTGCTCCCCCTGCAGCCTTACGCTTCCGCTCGCTTGTTCTCTCCAAACACCATCTATATACATAATGGCTGTAAAGCAATCCAGTGGTGCCAGTCCGGACTTATGGGGCACATCTCCAGAGTTGACTTCAGTGTGAAAGGGTCCAGTGATGTCTGTCTCTTACATCAGTGGGGCCCTGATGGCAGCAGCAAACAACGGCAGGCAGCAGCAATGCTTTGGTCAAGGGAAGGGCACTAGCTCAGAGTTTGCATACAGAAGGTCCTCTGTTTCATCCCCTGCCCTCTCCAGGCAGAGCAGGGAGAGGCCTCTGCTTCAAATCCTGGAGTTTCAGACAGCTGCCAGTATTTAGGTAATACTGAGCTAGAATTATCAACGGTCTGTCTCAGTATAAGGCAGTATATGTTCCCACGTAATACTGGGCAGCTGGCAGCCATTTTAATTTCCCTCAATGATCCTGATGTAGCATCACTTTAAAACACTGTGGGACTTCAAATGGTGGTGGCTGCCATTTGGCTTCTCACAATGCCCTAGTGCGACACCACTGATCAGAGGAAACAGGGCAAGCATCGGCTGCCTGAAGATGCCACCAACTGATGCCAAGAGGCTGCACATTTCGTCAGCTTTAGAACAACTATACTGCTCTGTTTCCCACTCCATTTCCATAGCCAATCCTTGGCGTTGGTTTTAACCTTCAATGGCTTGGGGGGAGATTAGTGACGTGAAGTCCCAGGGAGAAAAAGATGGGGGGGACTGTCTGTGGTTTTTTTAAATGGTTTTTTTCTGGGCCTTCACATCTCCCGAGATTATCTCAAGGGCTGCCCCTTCCACCTTTGTCCTTTTAGTGTGGCAGCACGTGTGTTTTCGAACTCCCTGCCTATTGACATGAGGCAGGCACCCTCACAATATTTCTTTAGGCACCTGCTGAAAACTTTCTGGCTTTCCAAGCTTTGTCAAATATATAATTTAATCACCTACATCTGTTTTAAAAGTTTTGTTTATTTTTGTTTTTAATTGTGTGTGAGAGAGAGACGCTAATGATGGTTTTATGTATTTTTGTTTTTAGTGGACTATGGATGTCAGCTGTGTTTTATCTTCTGTTTAATTGCATACCACTTGAAGAGTTACTTTTTCTGATCAAGCAGTCTATACGTTTTCTTAAATAAATAAATAATGGGCTAGTCTGCTGTTGGAAGTGGGGCATACAGCAACTCCTGTTTGGGTTCTTTTGTTGGCATTCCAAAGGGAATATAGAGTTAGGGTCCTCCAGCTGGCTAGGCTTGCCTACCTTCACCTGTGCTGTTCTCTACCTAACTTCCTTCCACTGTAAACTGATATGCTCAGAGCCCCTCCTTCTTTTGTCTTTCTTCTTCGACCACCCAAGGAGACAGGAGACATCTTTGTCTTTGCTCTCTCTCCTGAGCCATAAGGACAATACCCACGTCTGGGCATTGCGCCTCCTTAGTTAGAACTAGGTATGCCCTTCCTATCTACTACTTATTTCTATAAATAAAGTAGTTTTTCTTATTTTACTAAGTCTTAAGTCTCAGTGATCTAAATGCAGGGTAAAAGCCTGCTACTTAAGTAAATTCACACACTGGCACACAGGCAAGCTCAGATGCTGAGTATCTCTGCATAAATATTTCCATAGCACCTGCCAGGATCACATCCAAACCAAGCCCCATGGAGATCTCTTCTGAGCATTCATCATGGGACCCCAGTGCAACTGAGGCCCTGAAAGAACCAGCAAAATCTCAAGGTGGACTTGAAGTGCTTCAACTCATGGATACCTTACATGAGTGCACACACACATACACACACAATAATCCATCCATCCACATCCCAAGCCCTGCCCTGATCCCTCATTCTGCCCCTTTGCCACCCAGGCCTGAAGAGCAAAGGCACCAGCAAACCTGCAAGATGTACTGAGGGCCACCAACATGGGTAGCTTTTAAAAAGGGCTAGACAAATTCATGGAGGATACAGCTATCAATGGCTACTTCTAGCCATGCTGGGTATGATCTACCTCCACTGTCGGAGGCAGTATGCCTCTTGTCAGATATCTCTTGCTTTAAGTTTCTAAGAACTTCAGAACCCCAGGTGGCCTCTTAGCTCCAAAGACTGCCTGGTGGGACCTTTACCACTAGGGCCTGGAAATCCCTTTTTCTATCCCTTTTTCTACAGGACCCTTTATCTATTTTATTTCCAAGGTGTAGGACTTTCCTCCCAATACCCATGTCTAATTGTCTATAGCAGAGTGGTTCCCTTCACCTGCCCATACTATACTACAGTATCCCCTTACCGGCTTGCCACTAGGGTTATGCCCAGACTTCATCTCTTTCCTTTCTGGTTCCAATTGTAGCTAGTCTGTTTCATTCCTACCTTCTTTTTCCTCCTTTAGTGTCCATTTCCTTCCGTCACAGGAATCACAGAAAGCGAGAGTGCTCCTGCGCTCAGGGTGTCCTTGCATGCTTCCCATCAGCATCTGGGTTGGCCCCTGTGAGAGCAGGCCTTTCACCTGATACAGCAGGGGTCTGCTTATGCTCATACCTGGTGCGAAGCCCAGAGTCAGTGCTGGAGTATCCACTGGGCTGTCAGAGGGCTCTGACACTATGGGTTTTCCTTGGGAAGAGGGAGAAGATCCAGCTGCAACCAACAACCCACCAAACAGTGACCAAGAAGAGGAGGAGCTGGCAGTGAGAACATAAGTCTCCCAGTCTCCTGTGGACCTTTAATGTGTTAACAGCTCCCACACCAGGTACTGGTCATGGATGCTGCAGCAGCTGCCACCCATCAAGGTCCTGCCACCCTACATAATCAGGAGATAGACATGGTGCGGAGTTCACTCCTCCTGACTGAACACTCCTTGTTTCTTTACCCCCAAACCAAATAGGATTAGCTGGTAGAAGCAAGAGGTTTCCCTGCCTCCATCCCTGCTTTATGTCCAGCTATTAAAGGTTCAGGGTCCTTGGCCTTCTTTGCATCTTCTCACCCAAGCCTTTTCAGGTGGTTAACACTGCATCATATGATGCTGCCTCTATCATTCCCACCGATTACCTGATCCAGTCATCTTTTGAGGACACATGCTTTATTGGATTTCTGTACTTTTTTATAGTTGTTCTCAGTAGCTTGTATTGATGGTTTTTATTGTATATTTTTGTTTTTTAATTTGTTGTACATTTCTTAGAGATGTTTTATATATTGGTCCTGAAAAAATAAAATGCCCTTCCCTAAACCATCTACCCCCAGTTCAGAAGTTAGGCTTGTTGGCACCTGAGAGAGGACCTTTTCATTTGTGGCACCCTCACTTTGAGGTTCTCTCATAGGAGAACTTGCCTAGTGCCAAGCTTGATGCCTTTCCAGTCCCAGGCAAAGATATTTTTATTCATCAGGCCTTGAATTAGTTGTTGCAGTTTTTCTTTATTTAGGTATTACAAATAATTTTTATTTCTTTAGTATTTTTAGACTCTTTCAGGGTAGAACTCTCCTAAGGCAGCTTGCAATAAATAAGATACAATAAGCAATCTTTAAAAGATAGAATAAAATTATCATAAGCAACTAATGAATGCAAGACAATGAAATGACAGCGGCTAAAGCCGAATGAAATATTTTAAAACCATTTCAAAAGGAGCAGCAACAGGAAGCCATTGACAAAAAGCAAGTTAGGACTTCCGGGAAGGGTGACTTCGCTTGTGCCTGCTTTTGAGACGGGCTCCCGCCTCAGAAGAAGCTTATTCAGATATAAATCAGTCAGAACATTTTTTTTTTTTTTGACTGATGAAATTTCTCCCGGGCAGGGAGAAACATAGAGATCAACCTCAAAAGCCTGTTTTTGTTGGGAGGACTGGATTTCATTAATTTATGAGAAAAGGTCCAGCCAGCAATGCCGGACGGACTTCCGAACAAGCTCTATCTGATTAATGCGATACGTTTATCTTTTCTTCAAAGAGAAAATGGACTAACAGGCAAGCACCCTTCTTTCTATTATTTTTTTTACTTGGTTTAAATTGTTGCAGCAAAAAGAGATTTGTCAAATGAATCAGCTTTAAAGAACTTCTGGGTGAGCTATAACTCTTCTCTGTTATTCACGAAATTAACAGCTTATCTCTGTTTCTATTGCAAAAAGCTGTCCTGGAAGTGCATTCTAAAGATATAAACAGAAGAGGGATTTCTATTCCGAGGAGAAAAAAATAAAAAATATGAACTTTGGAACATTATATTGTCTGGGACTATTCTCTTTTTGGTCTATTTTATTTTGACGAATCTGCTTCTTCACGACGCCACTAACTGTTTTGATGCTGGGAACTAAATTTGTTTTGTATTCTTGAACATAGAGAGATAAGGCAGGCTGCTCTGTTTATACTGTGATGTCATCAAGCCTGGAATATTAACCCAATTGTTGCTGAAATAAGAAGTGGTTCTTCTTTATTTTTGTTTTGTTTTGTTTTCGTGGTTTTAAAAATGGCAATCAAGAAAGTGGCTGAGAATCTGGAAGTAATTATGTTTCAGAAAATAATGGATGAGATTGAGATAACGAAACAAACCCTGCGACAGGGCAGTAAGGAGCTGAAAATTGAACTGAGCAAAATGACGCAGGAGCTTAAAGAAATAGGGGATCCTGTGAGAGAGGAGAATGAGATCAGAGATGAGAAAAGAAAAAATAAAGGGAAGATACAAGCCCTGGAGATTGGAACAAATGTGGAATTGGAAAAAGATCTGGAGTTTATGGATATTAGAAATAAAATCTACTGTTTGGAATTTAACGTTATCTCTGAAGAAATTAATGAAGATATTAGAGATAAAGTTATCAATGGCTTGGATAATTTTCTGGACTGGAATGACGTGATGGAGCTTGATATAGAGAAAATCTATGGAATTAACTGCAGCCATGTGACAATGGAAAAACTCTCAAGAGATGAGCCAGTGCATTTTGTAAAAAAGAAGAACACAGATATGACTTTACAACAATATTTCAGCAACTTATTCAGAATCGATGGCAAGAAAATATTTGGGATAGAGGAAATTCCCATCAGACTCTTATTATATGACTATGGCTATGACAGCAAGATTATTATGGAATACTGATAATGGAAGATTGGACACTGAAATTACTGGACTTAACAGGACTATTGAAGATGGAAGATGGAATTAATATGGATAATGGAATAATGGCTATTGAAATTATTGGACTTAACAGATTTGATGAGATGGATTAATCGATATGTTTATTTGGACTATGGTTATGACAATAAGATTATTATTATTATTAACGAGATGGATTAATCGACATGTTTATTTGGAGAAAAATTGATAGATATATTTCTTAAAGAATTGAAACCTCTCTTTGACTTTTTGTGGAAAGGATAAAGTAATGTTTATGAGATTTGATGATTAATTAAGATAACTACTGGAGGAAAGTGATTTTATAATATAATTTAAGAGACAAGATTGTTATATATTGTAGACCTATAACTGATCTGCGACAAATGGGAAGTCAACATTTTATTTTTTTGTTTAATCATTTTTGTTTTGTTTTGTTTTTTGTCTTTGAATGTTTTATGATTTTGTTTTGTTTGTTTTATGAAAATTTGAATAAAAATTATTGTAAAAAAAAAAAAAGACAAAAAGCAAGTTAGAAGAGATGGATTTGTAAAGCCTGTTGAAAAACTGGATTGAAGAGGCCAATCACACTGCACTGGGTAAAGAATTTCAGAAATGTGAAGCTACCACTGAAAAGACCTCCCCCTGCCCCTCGTGTCCATCAGCCTAACTGACCTCACTGGTAAGCGTACAAAGAGGCCCATCAAAGCTGATCTCCGCAAACAGGTTGAGTACCGTTTTAACCTGGCTCATATTGCAGCTCTGTTTTTATCCTGTTTGTGTGTATTGATTTATCAGTGTAATTTAAACATTAATTATACTTACAATCAAACTGCACAAAGTTCAAAGATCAACATCTAATAACACACACTCACATGTAAACAGAGAATACTTTATAATAAAGAAAAGAAAAAAAGCATGACTAAAATTTTGTCCTGATGTTTACTGTTCCAAAACATAACAAATAAGAGTCATCTTTCAATAAACCTGTTTGTGTGTTGTATGGAACTTCTACAATAATAGGTTGATTTTGATGAAATTGTTATTTTTTAATTATGTGTTATTAACCTGCTGTTGTGATTGGCTTTTGCGGGGCACAGTAGGGTAAAATTAGAGGAATTAATAAATGACAGAAAAATATCAGCAGAAGCTACAGTAGAACTCACTGTTCCTGGCTCATTTGTGGGGATAATTACTGGTTTACCTTACCCAGCTGTTTTCAAGGGGTTGTTCAGATAATGTATGTACAGCACTTTTGCTGTTATGGGCTGTGGGTTCCCTAATATCCACTGGACACTGGGTCACTTCAGATAGTATGGGGAAATGTGTTTGCCAAAAATTCCATTGTGCAATGTGGATTTTCTTACCTATAGATGCCTGTAAGGAAACTATCTTATGTGAAGTGGTCTAAAGTCACAAGCAAATCCAGCAAGGACATTTTTGGAATGCCAGGGGGCAGAAACCTTAAAGAATGAACAGCACAATCCTAACCATCTCTAATAACATGAGTTCAAGTGGGGTTAGGATTTCAGCCTAAGTCCTAACTAGTAATTCCTGAAGCATGAAGGAAGGTTAAAAAATATGAACTGAATTTTCTTAGAATTTAAAACATGATTTTTTAAAGATTATCCCTATACAGGAAAACCCAAAAGCAAGGGGGGAAGCAACAAGCCCCCCCAAAAAAGAATCATTCTCAAGAGATGAATTCCCATTCTTCACTGGATTCATATAAATAGAGAATACATCATGCAGAACTGAACATGTTCTTTCACATTTACAGCATGCATGATCATGCGAGAGAATGAATTGGAATGGTTTACCAATAAATTCTTTAAGCATGTGTGTTAAAAGAAAGTCAAGCATGAAGGCTTGGATGATATTTTGGATGGGAAATGTAAAATTTGCCATTTTTGTCTGGGTTTTGGGCCTGCATGAGCAGATATTAGGGGGCAGCTATGTGAGGAAATTCAGCCTCTTGGTGCCATCAGATTGACTTCCACTTTGTATTCATTGTGCTACACTTGAACATGTCCAGGTATTCATGACACAAGGGCACACTACTGAAATTTCATTCCAAGCCTTGAGTTTCAGATTAATATCATTATCATTCGCCCCCCCCCCAAAAAAAAACACAAAGTGTTTTTCCATATTATGGCCAAGCAGGCTTACAATATAAATAATTTTTAAAAAGTAAAATACAAAAGTAAAACATTAAAATTCGAAGGAAGCAAAAAAGAGCACCACAATTGAAACCATCACTTTGCACCCTGTGGAGTAACCATCCTCTGAGTAACCATTGAGGAACACGCATAATTTCCTAGCGGTGATCCACTCTATGTACTTGTGGCCATCTGCCATTTGATTTCTACTGTTTATAATTTCAGGACATGATGTTCAACTCTATACAATGTGCTCTCAATTTATTTATTTTTAATGATCATCATCAGTCAATGTCTTTGATCCAGCCAGGAAGCCCTACTTTTTCTTCTTCCCTTTTTCTTGTCCTTTAGCAGGTACATTCCCATCCCACTGAACTGTATTCAAAAGCTCAGCTGTAACCCAGATGTAAGCCATGCATGTCCAACAGCCAAAGGTAGGTCTTAATCTACCAGGTCACCCCCAGCTCCTCTTTTTAGTGCTAGATGTCAGGCTTGGGAAGTGCAAAAGAACAATAAAAAGTGCTCTGAAGGGGGGGGAAGTACCTCCACTTGTTACTGAGTAAGCACAAAAGACCACACACATCTCTGGGACGAGGGCATTGCTTTTCAGGCAGAACCAAGCTTGAGGCTCCTTGCCTTGCAGCTTTTCTAGAATTAGATACAGAAAACTCCGATGGAAACCAGAAGAGGAGCTCAAAGGAGCAGATAAGAATAGGTGGTGACAGGAAAGAAAATACTCCTTTCAAGGGAAGAGGAAATGTGGCTGAGGAAAGATGAGGGTAAAGATGAGGAAATGAGCCTTCCAGCTTGTCATCTGTACCCAGTCTGTTCTTCTGGTTGATTAGGAAATTGACAGATGTTGGCACAAAGTAACTATGAACAGAAGAACACCAAGGATATTGTAGGTGGGAGCCACTGTGCACTTCCATTCTAATGATATGTGCATCTCCTTTGTCTAACTTCTGCACCACACAGACTCCAGAAGCACCCTGGTGTGAATTAAGCATTCTACCAAAAGTACGTGAGTCTCAGAATGGCAAGGCACTTTCAGAGAGCTGACAAGAGAAAGCCTCAAATCTCAGCATGTGCAGGTTGTTGCTATTAATCTGATCCTGTGTTGTTAGTGTTTCCTCTAAAGAGGAACTAGCTTGATTTGCAAAGAAATTAGATTGAAAACAGTCGCTGGGAATCCTAGCTCACTCCACACCCCAGGGACCACCCCTGCTGGCAAGCGGGAAGATAATATTTTGGGGAGGTGAGTGGGGATGGTGGCGTGAGGCGGGGAGTATTGAATATTGATTAAGTTTTAGATTGAGAATTGCATTCCCCCCCCCGAACATCTGGCAGAGAAGTAACTAAAACCGCAACAAAGCACAGAGTTGAAAAAACAGCTCGATTCTGAGCAAGGTTATTCTACATGCTCGTGGCTGTAAGCTCCTGGGGTCACAGTTACCCTTTCAACTCCAAAAAGGAGGACACACACACAAAAATTGTAGGGAACGTTTTGCACACAAGCTTGCACTCCGGTTGTGGCATGGAGATATTAAAATGGGGTAATACACACAAGCAGGCACAGCAGGATGCACCTGTTATTCGGTTAGCCATAACATTTATGGCCCACTCTTCTTTTTATAACCTGCAAAGCAATTTATGTTCACTGGATCACAGGGAATGAAAGCAGAACAAGTACCCAATGTTTATCTTCCACAGTAATTTGTGCTACCATTGCTGGAAGTGGGGCAAGAGCAACTCCTGTTTCGGTTCTTTTGTGTGTATTCCAGAAGGAAGATAGAGTTAGGGTCCTCCAGCTGGCTAGGCTTGCCCACCTTTACCTGTGCTGTTCTCTGCCTAACTTCCTTCCATTGTAAACTGATATGCTCAGGGAAGCTTATCTGCCCCTCCTTCCTTTGCTCTCTTCTTCGACTGTCCAACGACAGAGGATACATCTTTGTCTTTGCTCTCTCTCCTGAGCCATAAGGGCAATACCCACATCTGGGCATTGCACCTCCAACTTAGTTAGAACTAGGTATGCCTTTCCTATCTACTATGTATTTCTATAAATAAAGTAGCTTTTCTTATTTTACTAAGTCTTAAGTCTCAGTGATCTAAATGCAGGGTAAAAGCCTGCTACTTAGGTAAATACACACACTGGCACACACGCATCTCAGACCGCTGACAATCTCTGCATATACAAATTTCCATAACTATTTCACTCTCCTTTTTCCCTTATCAAGCCCAGCCTGGTCAGTTTCAGCCTTAAGGATGGGAACTACAAGTTACCAGGAAAGCACAGAGTTATCAACTTGCAGAGGAGAATTAGGCAGAAGGAATGAGATGCTTATTCCCTCCCATCTCACCAATTCTCTCCTGCCAACGCCCATGCCATCCCATCCCTCTCCCCCTGCGAATGCTTAACCCCCTCCCATCCCCTACAAATACCTAACCCCCATCTCCACTCATTCTCCCCTGCAAATGTCTACACCATCCCTGCTGATTTTCCCCTGGAAATGCTTAACCCTCTCTCATCCACACAGATTATCTCCTGAAAATGTTTTACTCCTGCCCCCTCACATTGTCACTAATCTTCTGCAAATGCCTGAGGAGGCTTTTTAATATTTTTTTCCCAGACAGGCTCTTAAAGTGGAAGATCAGCTGTGGGAAAATAATATTGGGAGGTTATTTGCAGGGGAGAATTGGAGAGTGTGGGAGGGGTTAAGCACACTCTCCTGCCTGCCCCTCCCTGCAAATGGCCCCTCCATCCCTACATTCAGGTTATCTCAGTGAAACTGGGAACATGCATTTGCAGAGATAATGCATTGCTCCCTCTGTAGACATTCCATTCTTAGAATAGTTCTGCTGGGACAAGGCCAGGTCACTTCCGTACTTCATGCAACACCTAAGGTCACTCTCACGGACCAAAATGGAAGAGCAGCTGACACAAAAATCCAAAGAAGCAGTACAGCTAAAATGCTAGCAATTAACATATAAAAAATTACATTATAGCCATCTCTAAAGCATTGATAAAGGGTAAAATCAGAATAAATAATGGAATTGTACAATTTTTTTCCAAGCAAGCAACAAGACTTCACAAATATCAGGTGGTTACTACTGTATGGGAATACTTTAAAATAGAAAAGTGGCTTATCAATACCATAAGTCATTCCCCCCGTTCTCTTTACAGAAAGATGTACAAGAGTTCAAAGCCCCCTTGAAAATCCTGCTTCCATTCATATAACTTACAAAAGAGGCACTTCTTCACCACTGTGTCAGAATGTGGTGCTAACCAATGGCTTTCATGACTTTAAAAGGGGATTAGACAAATTTATGAAAGAGAAGTCTATCTGCAGGTGCTTCCAGACATGATGGCTATATAGAACCTCCATATTCAAAAGCAGTATGCTGCCAAATTCAAGTGGCTTGAGGACAAACAGTTAGGGAGAACTGTGGCCTTTATCCCCTGCTTGTGGACTTCCAGGAAAACGCTGTTGGGAAAAGGATGCTGGGTTTTCTTACATCAGGCATGGGGAACCTTAAGCCCAGGGGCCAAACATGGCCCTCAAGGCCTCTTGGTTTTGCCCTTGGAACTTTCTCCAAGCCACACCCCTCACTGGCCCTGCTTTGCATCCTGAGTGCTTTTGCCTGGCTGGAACACTTACAATGCTTCTTGCTTGTCTCCTTGGAGGGCAGAGAGGGGTGTGTCTGTGTAGCCCTGCTCACTATTGGCATATGATCCTTGGAAGGTTGCCCAGAAGGGAATGTGGCCCTCGAGCTGAAAAAGGTTTCCCATCCCCTGCTTTACATGTATGATATTTTATGGTACATTTATATTTGGCCTTTTTTCCATCATGGGAGTCACGGCTGACACATATTCCTAATGGTAAGAGTGGCTTAGCAGTGGAACATCCTGCCTCAAAAGGTGGTAGACTCTCCTTCGCTGGAGGTATTCAAACAGAGGTGGATGGCCATCTGCTACAGCCGCATCCTGCATTGAGCAGGGGGTTAGACTAGATGATCTCTGAGATACCCTTCCAATTCCATAAGTCTACAGGAGGTTCTCACATGGGCTCCCGTCTGGGTGCCAGGCAGACCCAAACTTGCTTAACCTCAGCAAAGTGGCTGCATCAGGTGCCCTCAGACCTGGAACTTCCAATTGATCCCTTAGGGGCTTATTGCTGTGGGAAAGCAGCTCTGCTCACGCTCAGAGGCACTCTCACTCCCTGAGCCATGGCTCCAATTCAACTCAAGCCAAATTTCTCCTCCATCTCCACCACCAACAGCCCTCCACCCCCATCTATCCTCCTCCCTCGGGGGAAAATCTCTTTCCACTCATGATCTGGGTGAAAGGGGTTGCGGAGCCCGCCTCTCACCTCACCACCCCAAGCATCAAACTTCGCTGCCTGCGTCTGTGGGAGGTCGGCGGAACTGGGGGGGAACCTTAATTCGAATTCTTTCCCCTTCTCTCTCTCTCAATTTCTTACGCGGAACTTCAGCCATTGTGTCGCTCGCTCGCCTGAGTCACCGGCGCTACTCCACGGTGGCTGTGCGCTCTGCTAGCGGATCCCTGCAGCAGCAGCTGAGCCCGGCTGCCCGGCTGAGAGGTTGGATTCCTTAGCGGGGATGGGGGTGGCAAAGAGCCGCTGAAACGATTCGGAGGCGGCCCGAGGTGCGAGATGCTGCTCGTGGCGCGGAGGAGCCCTCGGGAGAGGCGCGTGGAAAGGGCGGCGATGGCGATGTCGGCCGCCAGGCGGCGCTGCGACTCCCTCTCCGTCTACTCCGCTTAGCTCTCCCGCACGGTTGGCAAAAGCCTGGGACTTCTTCAAGCAGCCACCTCCGAGCGGCGAACCCGCCTGCTCGCCTTCGCCACCGCAGCCCAGGAGGATTCTCTCCGGGAACAAATTCGGGACTCCGCAGAGGTTGAAGTTTCTCAAACGGCTGGTCTAAGCGCGCTGGGGTACGGATTGGAGAAGAAAGGAAAAGCAGAAAGAAAGCCCAGCGGGGTAGGTGGGCGGGCGAGAAAGGGAGGTTTCTCCAAAGCCTCAGCCTCTTCTCCGCCTCCATCCCTCCTGGTCTCCGCTTCCAAGGCAGCTTAAGTCCGCGCAGCCCAAGAAGGCAGCGTTAAGCGGAGCCGCCTCCCGCTCACCCCCCTGCAAAGAAAGGCGCCGCTCCCACCGCGTCGGAGGCTCCCTCTTTAGCCAAGAGAGTGGCAAGTTCTCTCCAAGGTAAGCGGGACACGGCAGATTCCTGGAGCAGTGGGCAGCCCAGCCAAGCCCCGGCAGGGACCGCTTCCAGGGTGAGGGGGGGGGCTGTTTCGTTTTATTATTTAAGCGACAGCCCCAGATCCAGCCAACGCTGCCCCTTGGAAGGCTCCCAGGGATCGTGTGAAGGAAGCCTCTGTTTGGGCTGTGCCTCCCGGTGCCAGTCCAGAGAGGCAACACTGTGAAGGCAGTCCCCAACGCCAGCTCTCATCACCCAAGAGGGAGCGCCGTAGCGTCCCTCTCCAGCACGAACCAAAAGGTTTGCAGAAGACAAGATCGGTTCCATCTTAGCAGGCTTGGTGCCCATCCAAGGCGCAGGGAAACAGGCTGTGCCCTACAAGCCTGGTCTTTGGCACCATCAACCCCCCCCAACAGCCAGCGATAGTTCACACAGCATGCAAAAGGGAGACCCCCACTAAGCTAGAATCAGTCATCATGGCCAGCATGCAGAAGTGGCCGCCCAACCAACCCTAACTGAGTCCATCCCTTGCTTCCAGCATCAGGCTCCAGAAAGAAGGAAGAAGGGCTGTCTGGACATCTGGGTCCAGTTTCTGCCATCTGGCACCACCTACAGCTCCAGGCTGTGCTGTCCAGTGTGAGGACTGGCTCACAGTCAGTGGGCTCCACTCTTGCCTTCCAACAACAGTCCATGGTCAACAGAAAAGATCAATCACCAGCTCCAATTATGTGTTAGCAAGTCCACTTTGTGCCCCTCACCTCAGGGGAACCAGCTCCAGGCAGACAAACAGGATCATTCAGACAACACCAGTCAAGCCCAAGTTTGAGTGTCCGGACACATCAGAGGCCACCATCTTAATCTGGTTTGGGCCCTTCAGCACCACCAACTAATCAGAAGAGAACCCACCAAGCCAACCGGGCAAACTCTTCCTCAGCAGAATGTCGGTGGTGCGAAGGAAGTTTGGTGATGACTACCAGGCAGTGGTGGGAGCGCCATCCCGTCGGAAGCGGCAGCGCTTTGTGGACAAGAACGGGCGCTGCAATGTCCAGCATGGCAACCTGGGCAGCGAAAACAGTCGCTACCTTTCAGACCTCTTCACTACCCTGGTGGACCTCAAGTGGCGCTGGAACCTGCTCATCTTCTTATTGACCTACACGGTGGCATGGCTGGTCATGGCCTCCATGTGGTGGGGGATCGCTTATCTACGGGGTGACTTAGATATGCACCATAGCCCAAGCCCAGGGCACAGCCCATGTGTGGCCAATGTCTACAACTTCCCATCGGCGTTCCTCTTCTTCATTGAAACGGAAGCAACCATTGGCTATGGGCACCGCTACATTACTGAGCGCTGCCCAGAGGGCATTGTGCTTTTCCTGTTCCAGTCATTGTTGGGCTCTGTGGTGGATGCCTTCCTCATCGGATGCATGTTCATCAAGATGTCCCAGCCCAAGAAACGCGCAGAGACCCTCATGTTCAGCCGTGCTGCCGTCATCTCAAAGCGAGACGGAAAGCTCTGCCTCATGTTCCGGGTGGGCAACCTGCGCAACAGCCACATGGTCTCAGCCCAGATCCGTTGCAAGCTCATCAAGGTGAGTGGCAGGGCTCTCTTGAGGGGAAATGTAACCTCCATCCTCACAACGATGGGGGATTCTTGCAGCACACACATCCCAGTAAGCTAGAAAACTGGATTTTGGTGTGGAGAGACCTAGATCGAAATCTAGCCTCTCTCCTGCTAGGCCCTGGTCGGTGGTCTTGTGAAAACCCCTTGGTCTCAGTTCTTTCATCTATAAAATGGGAACATTAAGAATTGCATCATGGGGTTGCTGTGATGGCAAGCACAATAAAGGTGATGAAAGTGACTTTGTAAAGGATACATATTAGCAGGCACTGAGCAGAGAGAAAACAGAGGTTCCAAGGATGATGGGTACATAGGATTGGGAATTTGTGGCAGAGGCTCCAAAGAGGATGGTAAAGTGACCTCACTGCTGCTGAAATGTACACCCTGTGCCACATGCTAGGAATTTTGCACATTTTTTTCAGATTAAATAGATATTTAAATCTGCAGGGTACAATTTTACTTCGGGGTAAGTTCTACTGAATTGAGTGGGATTTCCTCCCAGGTAAACATGCATAGGATCGGGTTGTAAATAGTTTCTTAAATTCAATATATTTCCACTTTCCTCACCCCCTAAGAAACAACTGGATTATATAACGTGTATGTGATGGGGAATCAAGTCAGAAAATACACATCTTGGGATTTTTGAGGCATGTCTGAGGTACTGTAGGCTGCCTAGACAACTTTGTTACTGGGTGGCATATAAATATTGTTAATAAATCAAAAAATACAAATTAGGATTATTTGCTTGAGAATCTCCCCCATGCCTAATTTGAGTGAGGGCTCAGCCCAAATCACATCTCCAATGCCTACCTTGAAACACTGAAAATCATACCAAACGAAAAAGCATCTCTAAGCATATGCAATGGGCCTTTCAATAACTACCAAGCAACCTTATCTGGCAACCTATACACTTGTACTGCACAGTATCGTGTGCAGCTGAGTAAATGGTCAGCACTATCAGCATTGACCTGTTGGAGACAGGAGGTTGATTCCAGGCCTTTCCGCCACCCAACAGGTGATTGGTGTGGTCACAGCCACCATCACTAACCATCTGTTTAGCAGGAAAGGTTCTCACATGCACCATTTTGCACCCAGATGTAGCAGGAGCAAACTATGGTCATCACAGTGGCAAGCCCAGGAAGAAAAACCATAAAGAGAGCAAAGGTGTTGGTCCATAACAAATTTAAGCTGAACCTGCTTTGGGGAAGGGTATCGCAAGTGATGCCTGAAGTGCTTCCTTGGAACTCCAAGTGTGTGTATGGGAACAGGTTGCAGTTCCTTGGCAGGGAGGCCTCAAAAGCGCACTTGCTCTTTGTTGTTCTTTCATATGGTCCAGGATGGAGCCCTGGCACAGAAACACCAATACCGATTCCACCAGGGAATCCAGACTGTCTGGAAAGCGAAGAGAGCAAGGAGTGGGTGCAGAGCAAGATAAGGAAAGACAAGAGACAGAAACACAAAGAAGAGCTTGAAAAGTATGACCCTTAGCAGCCCCCCACTTCTTCCTCTCCTTCGTGCAATACATACCAAACGCATAACGTTCATGGTTGCGGGAAGCTGCGATAGTTGGTTGCGCAAGTGGAGATCTGGATTAATGCATAAAGGTCTACAACTGACTATTAACCACAATAGCTAGGTTTGAAGCCTCTGCTTTTGTAGGTAGGGCACCCCCCAGGATACCAGCCAGGGACAAATGACAAGTGATGTTGGTCCCCATTTTGCCCTGATTGTAAGCTTCCAAAGGGCATCTGGCTAGCCTCTGTTGGAGACAGAGTGCAGGGCTTGATGGCATTTTTTTTGGTCTCACCCAGTATATGAATGCCTATGCTCTTATGTTCCATCTCTCTGCCATCTTTTTGAAACGCAGACAGGTGGACCTTTTTGAGGACCACTTTAAGCAGTTTAATATTATTTTAATATACCCAAGCACTCGTATGCAAAAATAAATAAATAAATGACATATTGCAGGTTTGTTAATATTATTGGCTTCTTACAGTAATCCAGATGTTCATTCTTTCCCAATCCACATACCTCTGAAAGCCAAAACCTGACCCATGTTCCTTTTAGAAGAAAATTAAGCCGATGTTGTTTTAAATGAAAGCATCAATAGAAACTCTGGCCTTTCTTCATTTAACTTGTTATCTTCTTAACAGCTCTAACATCCCAAATTCTAAACAACCCCATTTCTACCTCAGGGATTGTAACATGTTTCCAGAGTCTTGTCAATCCTATTTTAGCTGCAACCAAGAAATATCTAATAATGCCCTGAATTTCCCTCCTTTACGTTATTTTGAATATTCTCCAACAACAGAGCCTTTGAACCATCTAAGCGATTATAAGCTATCATGATATGAATAATCCATAAGATCTCTGCCCAAGACATTCTCATACATGGACATCTCCACCACATATGAATATAATCTTCCCCTTTCTTTCACATTTTCATCAACATTCCTTATTCTGATCCTGTAATCTTCTTTAACCTTGTGTGCATGTGTGTGTGTAATACCACTTAGAAATAACTGAATAAGACTTCATTCAGTGACAAATAGAAAAGGCCATCCTATAATTCCAAATATAATGCCAAATTTAATATATACCAAGTTCCTTTCCCCATCCTTCCATATAACTGGCATTTTTAGGATCTGTAATACACAAATTCTTATAGATCCTGAAGATCATTCCCTTCCTATGCATTTTCTTAAAAATCTGGTCTTCACAAGTTGTTGTTGACCTCCTAAAATACCTGTTGCGTATTTCTCAGAAATGTAGTAGGTTCAATCCAGACATAGGCTGCAATCCTATGCACACTTATCTTGGAATAAATCCTATTGAATTAAGTGGGGCTAACTCCTGGGAAGAGATGCATAGGGAGTATGTTGTGAGTTAGTTGCTCTTTGATCCTACTGAAATCGATAACCAGTTAGTTGTGGCTTAAATCTCATTAATTTCAATGGGAACTAACTACAACTAACTTAGGCTGCAGTCGTAACCCTACTTACCTGACAGTAAGCCCCACTGAATTCAAAAGGACTTATTTCTGAGTAGTCAGGGTTAGATTGCATGGTTAGTTGTGTGAGCTCCTGCCAAGAGGAAAGGCGGGATATAAATCAAATAATAAATAAATAAATAAATAAATAGTTGGGATCCAACCCTTTGTCTTAACTTGTAAGAACTGATACAATCAGCAATCTCTTTCCTTATCAATTTTTTTCATTTTACAGGCATCACTCCTTTCCCCCCATTTAGGGAAAAAGATCCATCAGAATGCAGCTCACCAGGAAAAAGATTTTTTTTTTTAAAAAAAAAAAGTTAGTTGGACACAAAAATTTTGAAATTTACCCCAAGTTCTTGCAAGGCTCCATTAAGAATATGGTGTTGCTATTTTATCTTCTTTTTTTCAGCTGACCATTGAAGGTTTTCCAAGGGGACCCTGGGGTATTGATTTAATTCTCTTCACTGTGGCTCCCTTTTTCCAAGAAACCCACTGAGCAACTAGCTGTACTTGACAAGCAGTATAATATACTAGGCAGGCCTAGCAGGCCTTCACTAACAGCTTCACCAATGTGAACTTAGCTATTCTACAATGTTGATTCAGCCACACCAAATCCAAACCTAGCTCTGAGATCTATTCTTGCTGGAGGCTGGCATTTTAGGGAGGGGGATCTGTGGCTAGCCAGCCCTGGTTCCTCTTGGCAAGAGCTCACCCTGCTGCTGTAGCCCAGCCGCAAGAGTAGGAAGCGCCTCAAGCTGTCACTCGCATTTCGCTGCTGTCTTCGCAAGTTCCTACATCCGTGGAACAAGCCGTTCTCTGACATGGCTCAAATCCAAACCCAAGCGCTTTGACTATCAAAGGCAATCCCTGCTGGACCGTTGAGCACTACAGACTTTTGACAGATTATACCAGCAGAAAGGCACTTGAGGGTCATGGTGCTCAGCACCTAAGCAGGCATCCAGGCGCTTTCACCAGGGTTGATTCCAACAGTTGAGTCTGAAGGTCAAAAACAGGACAGCGTGCATTACGCAGCGTACAGAAGAGCTGCTGCCTATCTGTCACAAAACAGCACCCTGAACATTTCTGCTTGAATTTTATTGTAAAAATCAAGTCTCTGGTCCCTACTATAACAGAGAAAAGTTTAAAATGTGTGCCTTATCTTTTATATCATCTCGGAAGAGCCTAAGAAGGTGTTGGGGCCCCCTGCTGCAACTTAATTTTAAACAGATTAAGCCTCAGAGTTTGTTAGGGCTGTTATATGTGGAAAAGGTGTTTATGAACATGTGCCTACTGCCATTCTATCACCTCTGTGTAACCATAGCCAAGCCCCCATCCATCTGGGATTAGCAAACAATGAGTACTTAATTTCTATACATAAATTATAGGAACCCAGAGGTGCTGGGACCCAGGCAGGATACAATCGCTGCCTTCAAAGCTGATCTTTCTAATCCTGAGTGTGTGAGACTTCTGTTGAGGGAAAAAATATTTTGCACATGCTCAGAGGCACTCCAGACAGACAATGTGGAAAAAGTTGATAGATTCTTTTTCTTTCTTGTTCATAGCCTGAGAACTTGAGATCAACCAATAAAATTGATGGACATTCATTTCAGGAGATAACAAAAGGCAGCACTTCTTGGTATGCAATTCATTGATAGAAATTTGCTGCCACGAGAGGTGGCGACAGCCACTGGCTTGAATGGCTTTTATAGGGGATTCAGTACATTCATGAAGGCTAAATCTATTGACAGTTACACTGTTGTTGTTGTTACTCGTTGTTATGTGGCTTCAAGTCGATTTTGACTTATGGCGACCCTATGAATCAGCGACCTCCAATAGCATCTGTTATAAACCACCCTGTTCAGATCTTGTAAGTTCAGGTCTGTGGCTTCCTTTATGGAATCAATCCATCTCGTTTGCTCTTCCTCTTTTTTTCCCTTCTGTTTTTCCCAGCATTATTGTATTTTCTAGTGAATCATGTCTTCTCATGATGTGTCCAAAGTATAACCTCAGTTTCATCATTTTAGCTTCTAGTGATAGTTCTGGTTTAATTTGTTCTAACACCCAATGTATAATAATAATAATAAATTTATTATTCACCCTTCACCATCAGGTTCCAGGGTGGTTATAACAATTTAAAATTCTATTTTAAAAACAGCCACAGTTCAATGGAACCTCCACGTTCAGAGACACTGAATACCAGCCGCTGGAGAGTAATGCAGGAGATAGCTATTGCCTTCCTGCCCTGCTTGTGGGCTTCTTGCAAGCACCTGACTGACCACTGTGGGAACTAGGAGCAGAGCTTGGAAGTAACTAGTTACAAGTAACGAATTACTTGTAATTCATTACTTTTTTGAGTAACGAGTGGGTAATTCCTTTACATTTTGATTGTAATAGAACTAGGAGTAATTTTACTACTTTTGTGGAGTAATTGTAACATTTCCAGAATTACTTTGGGGCATTACTTGGGGGGGGGAGCAGGAGAAGTCTTCTGCTCCTCTGATTTGTGGATGAAAATCATGTGCCTCAAACTGGGCTTCTGTGCACTGTCGCTCTTTCCTCATGCTCTGTGGATGGGTAGGAGGCGACGAGGGGAGAGTGAGACAGGGTGGAGTGAACAAAACAATTATTTTAAAAAATGGATAGTGGTGGTGAAGAATGGAGCGGAGGGAAAAAGGATCCTGAGGTCAAGAACATGGATAAAGGAGGAGGCAGCAGCAGAATGGACAGAAAGAACTGTGGAGGTGAAAGGTGACAACGTGTGTGTGTGTGTGTGAGAGAGAGAGAGAGAGAGAGAATACTGTGTTTGCACTTGGCACACAAAGTGGCCTCCACCACCCTCTCTGGCTACTGTGCTGCATTTGCAGTATTTTAACCTTTTTGCATCTCAGGGGAAAATGTTTGCTTGAGTGAGTGTCCCTTAGTTGGTGGCAGGGCAGGGTCTGGGAGGTGGTTAAGTGAGAGAGATTATGCTTGCTGGCTGGCTGAGTGGGGGGGCTGCACTTGGTTTGACGTGCAAAGACCTGAGTAGTGGCCTCAGCCTCCCTCCGCACCACCCTTACCAGTGGAGAGATCACCATTGCTATCTTATGAATAAAAATAATTATTCTACTACCTCTGTATGTGTTTGTTTATTTTTAATGTTGTTTTAGGCTACTTAGATGTGCAGCAGCCAAGGCCAGCACCTTGTAGGCTTTTTTTTTTAAGTAACTGAAATGTAATTGTAGTGATCACTTTGGAGGAAACGTAATCAGTTACTTTCAGAGCAATTGTAATTGTAATGGTGATTACTACTTTTTTGGGCCATGTAACTGTAACTGTAATTTATTACTTTTCAAAAGTAATATTCCAAGCTCTGACTAGGAGGCCATGCTAAACAGCCCTTTGGTCCAATGCAGCTGAGCTTCTTCATGTTCTGAGGCGGGAAGGGGGCCGGAAGTCCTAGCCAGTGCGGGAGCCAGGCTATTGGTAATATCCTTATTACTTCATTTACTTCCAAATGTGGCAAATGTGCGTTGCGAGAGGGGGGACTTTCTCCTCCTCCTGCTAAATGGGGCCCGGGATTACTCTGCCTGAAAGTCCTCACCCTGATGGCACAATCGGTCTCCCAGGCTCGCCTCGGAGGTCTCGTTGTAGCGACAGCGTCGCGGGTTTTTCTTCCCCAGCTCCTCCCCGCGCGAGGGCCATGCGGTGATCCTGCGGCTGCAAGACCGTCAGTCGACGACGCCGACGCCCCGCCGCTTCTCCCACACCTGATTAGCAAAGCGGCTTTCTCTGCTGAACGAGCCAGACCGCGAGATAAGGCTTATCGCGCCGCCGCCTTCGGGCTTCTTTCCGTCTTCCGAAGGCCTCTCAGATAAGCAAGCCTTTGCCGGGGTTTTATTGCCGCGAGAGAGGGCCTTCCCAGCCAGCACGCCCGTGCCCCGATCGACCCCTCCTGGAGACGAGCATCCGCTTCCTTCCTTCTTCGGAGGGAGGCGGTATTGGCAGCCGTTACATGACAGCAAGGGAAAGCCATCAAAAGGGCTTCTGCTCGTAAGAGCTGCCTCATGAATTACGTTCGGCAGGCCGCAAGCTGTTGAGATCCCCGCGCAGCGTCGCCCGCCGGGAGCGGAGAGCTAGGAGTACTGGAGAACGAAGGAGCTCCAGAATATGCCTCATAGGGCGGAGCCCAGCAGCAAACTGCTGGGAGTGACGAAAGGGAACGAGAAGGAAAGATGAAGAAAATGCGTACTTCTCGTTATTAAAATGAGATCCAAGTTTCTAGCCCTTATTGGCTGGAGGAATGTGTTTGTGAGAGAAAGAAAGAAAACTACGGCTTTCAACCAGTTAAAGAATTTGCCTCTTAGCCAAACATTGCAGATAGCCCTCTTGTCTTGACCAGATAAGGGAGAGGGGGGAATGTATCCAGAAGGACCAGTTTATTGGAATGCGTCTAAGAGGTCACAAAGAAGTGGGCAAAGTGTTACAAGTATTTTTAATTATTTTTTTTCCAACATATACATCACAACTAAATTCAACCTATGGTATAACTTGTACATTACCAAAGGCTTAAACTGTTCTTAATCGACTGATTCTCTCCAGAACATTTTTTCTCATCTTCCCCCTTACATATTTTTCTTTTTGAAACCCATTTGATACACATACAAGAACAGATCTTAATTACGAATAGCCAAACAAATCCGCTGTTAATGTCCCAGGTGTTGCAGGTGGGTGAGTTCTCTCCCCTTGCTTTGATTGAGGTGGGTGATGAAGCAACCCCATAGTGCACAAATGTCATCTATGCAGTTGGGGTTTTAGGAAACCCTAATCCATTTGGTGCCAAAGCAATTGACCATACTCCTTTAGTTTATACCATTCCTGAACAATATTTTCTTTTGTAGACTGCACAGTGGAAGCTAGCCCATTGGGGCAGATGGAGCATCGCCCCACCATCCTCAATCTGCCCTCAGCCAGCGCCCACACCATCACCTGCCTGCCTTCTTCCTTACAAGTAGTCCAGGGAGTGGCACTGTCTGCCAGCTTCGCCCCTCTTTGTCTCATTGTTGTAGAACTTAGCAGGGAAGAGGATGGGGAGAAAATTAGAATTAGTTGGCTCCGCCTATCATTGGCTTCTCTGCCTTCTGCCCTTCCAGTCCCAGTGGGCACCATCCACCACTGGATTGCCATTTCCTTCAAAACTTTCCATCAAGCTGAAAGATTTAAAAACAAATGCACCTTTCTCTGTTCTTCGGTCCAACCTGAATCTTTTTACACCAGGCATCCTATAATCTAATTTAAAACTACAATCCTGTGCACACCTACCTGGTAATAAAGCCCACCGAACATAGTGGTGACTACTACTGAGTAAACACCTGTACAGTTGGGCTGTATATATGTATAATATCTTCTCCATTCCGTTAAAAAAATTACACTGTGTGTGTGTAAAGGGTGTTTATGCATGTGAACATGGTGTGTGGGTGTGATTTGGCCACACCCACTTAGAGCACTGGTATTGCTTGCAGCCCATGGAGGAGCGGGAAGGTTCTTCATCATATTACAGTTTGTAAACTAAATCTTTTATACTTTGTTCTCCCCACTCACATTTTTTTTGTTTGCTTAGGATCCTGCCTGACTAATAGTTTTGATAAACTGCAATGGCTGTACACTTATGTGTGTATCTTTAGCTGGTCTTAATAAAGGAATGACCCTAGTGTTGCTTTTTTAATCAATTGATTAATCGATTAAACCAGCAGGACTTGCAACAAAATGTTGCAGTGTGGAGTGTTCCTATTCTGGGTTCCAGGATGCTGCATTCCATTCCCACTCTCTCCCCCTCCAGTTTTCTGATACCACTCCTTCCTAATAGATAGCATATGGCCACTGAGCATGCTCAGTCCACATTGGATAGTTTTTTTGGGGGGTGCTCCCTTAGGATTGTTTCCATTTTTTCTACTTCTGCAAACCTTGGAGTTCTCCAAAGCATGCAGATACCTCCCTATTGATCCTTGTAGCTATGTTTTGACTACATATCCCAGTGGTGGGGAATCTCTGGCCCATGGGCCAATCTTGGCCACCCAGGGAGTCCAATTTGACCCACCAGGCTATTTCCCTCAAACCACACCCACCTGTCTATCAGCTGATATCCCATGCTCTGCATTGGCTGCGGGTGCCTCCAACCAACTTCTCTCAGTGAATTAAATATGTAAAATAATTAAAAGCATCCCTGAAAGTCACACCTTTGGCCCCAATGCCTGTATCACCATTGAGTATCACCACTTCCTAGAAGGTGTGGGTAATCTGGCCTTCAAGATGTTGCTAAACTACAACTCCCATCAGCCCCAGCAAGTATGGCCAATGGCCAGGGATGGTGAGAATTGTAGTTCAGCAACACCTGGAGGGCCAAAGGTTCCCCACACCTATCCTAGAGGTACTAATGCCTCATCTCACTTGTTTGTCTTTTGTGATCATGCAGAACATGCAGATACATGCAAAAACAAAAATCTCTGCAGTGCTTGCTCAGTTATTTGCTGATGGGAGTTGTAGTCCATAACACCTGGTCCAAAACACCTCCAAGTTCCTGGAGGCTCCTTATACCACCTTCTCACTCCCATAGTCTCCTTCTCATGTCTCAGTAACTTCTGCCATGCCTTACCCTATTCTCTGTTCCTCAGGGCCAAACTCCCCGTGATAATGAGTCACGCATAGGGTTGCCAGGTCTCCGTTTTTTGGCCGGAGTTTCAGGGGAAAAGGGGCCGTCTCCGGCCTCCGACAATACTTTGCTTAAACTGGATGATCTTTCATTGGCCGCCTTCCCGCCCTTTGTCATTGAGGCAGGGAGAGCTGGTGCCGCCGGGGCCGGGCTCTGTCTTCCCAGGCAGCAGCCTGCCTTGGACAGGGGCGGGCGGGAGCGGCAACGAGGGGCTGGCCCTGGGCGCGCGAGGTGGGCGCTGCTTAAAAGGCCAGTCCGGCGAGCGCGGCGCTGTCATTCTCCCTCCTGCTGTGGGCGCGCTGGGCGGGAGTGGCCGCGATGGAGCTCGACAGTGGCGGCGGCGGCGGCCGCAGTGTCTCTGGCTGGGGAGCGCATCGCGGCCGCTGCCGCCCAGCGGCACCCACAGCACGAGGGGTGAAGCGGCGGGCGTCCTCGGGGCTAAGAAGGAGCCGGCGTCCACTGCTGCTGTGGGTAGCAGGCTGGAGAGAGAGAGAGAAAGACAGAGAGGCTGGAGAAAGAGAGAGATGCTGGAGAAAGAGAGATGCTGAGAGAGAGAGAGAAAGACAGAGAGGCTGGAGAGAGAGAGAGAGAGAAAGAGAGAGATGCTGGAGAAAGAGAGATGCTGAGAGAGAGAGAGAGAGAGAGAGAGATGCTAGAGAGAGAGAGAGAGAGAAAGAGCGATGCTGGAGAAAGAGAGAGAGAGAAAGAGATGCTGGAGAGAGGGAGAGAGAGAGAGAGATGCTGGAGAAAGAGAGAGATGCTGGAGAAAGAGAGATGCTGGAGAAAGAGAGAGATGCTGAGAGAGAGAGAGAGATGCTGGAGAGAGAGAAAGAGAGAGAGGCTGGAGAGAGAAAGAGAGAGTTTGGCCCTAATCCTCAGTTTCTTACTATTTCCTCTGGATAATTGCACTGCTGGAAACGGACAGAATCATCATGTAATTGGCTTTTCTTGACAGGATGTGGGAGTGAGATTGAAATGACAACAAATAGGAATGTGTGCCATTGTTCCATTTTTCTGCACATTTCCCATCTCCCCAAAGCAGCCTTCCCCAACCTGGTGCCTTCCAGATATCTTTGGGCATACAGCTGCCACCAGCTAACATCTGGAGGGCACCAAGCTGGGGAAGTCTGCCCTAAATTGTCAGCTGCTTCAGGTCTATCAGATCTAAGCATATGGTCACCCTGTTGTGGGAAAGTTCCCATTAAACTGACTCGTGTTGTCTCATTAAGTCTCTAATGTGGCAATTTAAGCGAACAGACCTGATCTTGTTCTGGGTTTTGGACTTCCAGCAGGGGCTTAGACTAGAAGGACTAAAAGGCCCCTTCTAGCTCTGTGATTCTATGCTACATGTAAGTGTGTGTGTGTGTGTGTGTGTGTGTGTTACACACAAACACACAGGCACACACACAAGCATACTTTTTTTCTTTGATCAATTTTGCTTAGAAAAAAAGTGTCTTGTTCTTGTCAGTTGACTTCCTTTTTTATTCTTTGTATGTACTTAAACAAGCTGGTCTGTTTTAAAAGAAAAGCTTGGTGGTGTTTGTGAGAGCCCACGAAAGAGCAATTTCAGGTAACTGCCACAGCCAAATGGTTAAGAATTGGCCTTATGACATAATGTGTACTGGCTGGTCTCTACAGAATTCCAAACACCATTTCAGACTTAAGACTGCCATCTATTATCCCAAAGGCAGCCAAAGTAGCATCCTCCAGATATTGTACTAAAACTCCCATGAGCCCTATCCTGCTTGGCCAGCAATCACAATAAAGTCCAAAAACTTGACTGCATCTGTTTAATTATATGCATGGAAATGGAAATGGACTGCCTTCAAGTCGATTCCGACTTATGGCTACCCTATGAATAGGGATTTCATGGTAAGCGGTATTCAGAGGCGGTTTACCATCTAAGGCTAGTACTCCCCACCTGGCTAGGGCCTGCTCAGCTTGCCACAGCTGCACAAGCTAGTCCCTTCCTTGTCCGCAACTGCCAGCTGGGGGAAACGGCTCCTTGCGACTATGCACCTTGCCCACAGGTGGCAGGGCACATAATCCCTGAGCCACTCACTGTGGGGGTGATCTTTAGCTGGCCCTTGACATCCAGGAGACATGAGCGGGGATTTAAACTCATAGACTCTGGACTCCCAGCCAGGCTCTCCTCCCCACTGTGCTATACCATCTGTTGCATGAGCATACAGTTAACATACAACTGACTTCATAGCACCATGCAGATAACAACTGGCTCATTCTGCATTAGCATAGCTGCTGCAAGCACTCTTAGTTCATTTTTACAAGATAGTTCAACATGCTATCTTGTTCATTAAAAAAATGTATTC